>NC_045436.1:177097538-177157665 GCF_002776525.5 Piliocolobus tephrosceles
CCATGTAATTCATATGTATCGTCAGTGCAGTCCCATGTAATTCATATATATTATCAGTGCAGTCCCGTGTAATTCATATGTATCATCAGGGTGTGTCTGAGGCTTGATTTGGTTTTCACTGGGCCAGTAGTCCCAGCTGATGATAAGATCACATTCTGCCCAGTCTCCTAAAGCCACAGCAGGGGTGTCATCCCATGTGTTCCCATTCGCCTCTCCCTGCAGAACTCTGTGAAATGTTGACAGTTTGTGGGAGCATTGATGTCCATCTCTGTAGTGAAAGGCAGAGGATGTTCTACTTATTATCCCCAAAATACAACTGCCACAGAACTCACCTCCATCCACCTATGCAGAATCACCTGGCCTGGAAAATCGTCACTCTGGCTAAGAGTGATCAGGAAAGCATGTCCTTGTGTCAGATGGCTTCATTCTTTTCTTTTCCCTAAACAGTATTTTACATATTATGACATGCAGACATCTTAGCGTCCTGTTTGATTTTGACGTATGTATTTGTTTGATCAGTTTTTACAAAGGACCAGTTTTGACAAAGGTACTCTTGTAACTCACACTCACTTTATAGAGTATTTCTATCATTCCCCAAATGTCTTTGATGCAGCCTGCTTGTTCCCTATCACTGTTATCACTGCCTTCCGGGAAACCACTGTGCTTATTTCTATCACCATACATTGGATTTGCCTATTCCAGAATTTTATATGAATGAAAATATTGTGTTTATATGAATGAAATATTGTGGGAAATGTTGTGGGAAAATATTGTGAAAGAAGTTTCACAAGCATAATGTTTTTGAGATTCAAGTATATCATTGTATATAGGAGCAGTTTATTTCATTTTATTGTGTAGAATCCCACTGTATGCAAATACTGCAATTTGATAATTCATTCTTCGATAGATAACGCATTTGGGTTGTTTTGGGTTTGGACTATTATAAATAAGTCTGCTGTGAGCATTCCTATGCAAGTGATTTCGTGAACATATGCTTTCATTTCTCTTGAGTAAATACTTAGGAGTGGAATTGTTTGGGTATAGAGCAAGCATATTTTTAGCTTTTAACTGACAAAGAGTTTTCCAAAAGTCATCATAAAATTTTACTGGAGTTCTGGTTACTCCATATTCTTATCAACATTTGCAGTTGTCAGTTTTCTTAATTATAGCCATTCTAGGCAGTGTGCATTGGTATTTCTTTGTGGTTTTAATTTCCTTTTCTCCAATGACTAGTGATATTGGGCACTTTTAATCTAATTATTAGTATTATGTATCTTCCTTTGTGAAGTATATGTCTAAGTAGTTTGCCTATTTTTAAAACTTTTTAAAAAATTGCTGTGTTGTACAAGTCCTTTATATATTCCTGATGAAAGTTCTTTGTCATGAATGTATTTTGTGAATTATTTATCCCAACATATGGCTTGCTTTTTTATTTTATTAGTGATGTCTTGATGCCATTATGAATAATATTTTAATTTGGATGACCTGCCATTTTTCTTCTTTATGTTCATTGCTTCCTATCCCCTAATAATTATTACCTACCTCATATCACAAAGGTAGTCTTCTGTGTTCCTTCTAGAAAATATACTTAACTAATAGATCCATTATTGATCTCACATTATTTTTGTGTATGGTATGAAGTAGCCATTGATATTTTTAATCCCATATAATCAGTTGTTCCAGTCCTAAATGTCAGAATATCTTTTTCTAATGAATTTCTCTGGTCCTTCGTTAGAATCTGGACAATGGTGCAAAACACCCACCTCAGAATTACACCACCTGACACGTGAGAATGCGTGGGTGTTTCTGCAACTCCTGAGAGTAGCTGAAGGCTGCTCCTTGGAAACCGTTAATTCTTTGTTCCTTTTAACCTGCTGCATACATGGGCTTCTGTAGGTCCAGATAAATTTTCTCAGACAGAGAAATGTGGTACCCATGTGGAAGAAGACTTGGCTCAAATATCAACTACGCCCCGAGGCTTTGCTTGACCACTGTCCCCTTTTCATCCACTTCCAGTTGGAAGCACCTCAGAGCTAATTGAAATGATGGGGTTCCAGGTTTATGGACAGGCAGTGACATATTTGCTGTAGAAAACTACTAATATAAATATTCCAAGCCACACCAAGAACATCGAGATGTTTCTAAAATATTTTGAGTTATGGTAGTCTCACTTTTATTTGTTGCATATTTATTAACTTAAAATTAAACATGCTAATAGACCTTTCCACATCTTGTAATTCAAAATTGACTGTTTTCATTTTTTCCCTGTCATTTCAGTCTTTGGCCTACTTTTATGTACTCTAGTTGTTGTAAACTTTACATTTTTTATCCTCTTTATTTTTGGCTTGATATTCTAAGTGTTTTCCTTGTCATAGCATAGTGTTGATTTTAATAGCACATGATATTCCATAATTTGGATGTACTAAAATGTATTTACTCACTATCCAACTTTTAGATAATAGGATTAGGTAAGTTTAATATTTGGTAATATATTAAATGATGAGCATTTTTGTACATAAAAATGTTCAGTTATTTAGTTTCAGTACTTTAAGGAAACTTTCTAGGTGTTGGCTTCCTGGATGAAAGGGATAGTATACATTTAGTCTCTTAATATACATGTAGTCTCCCAATAATCAAATTCATTAGTAAGTTTAGGATTTAAACCACGAATGCTACAGTGAATTTTATCAAAGATTTCTCTTATTACCCAATAATAATAACAACAGCATCACCATCATTCGGACACAATTTCTTTGTTGCGATTTTTTTTTTTTTTTTTTTTTTGAGACGGAGTCTCGCTCTGTCGCCCAGGCTAGAGTGCAGTGGCGCGATCTCCACTCACTGCAAGCTCCGCCTCCCAGGTTCAAGCCATTCTCCTGCCTCAGCCTCCCATGTAGCTGGGACTACAGGCGCCTGCCACTGCGCCCGGCTAATTTTTGTATATTTTTTTTAGTAGAGACCGGGTTTCACCGTGTTAGCCAGGATGGTCTCGATCTCCTGACCTTGTGATCCGCCCGTCTCGGCCTCCCAAAGTGCTGAGATTACAGGCGTGAGCCACCGCGCCTGGCCTCTTTGTTGGGATTTTGACAAACAGTATTCCGAACTGGCTCACAATCTGTCCCTAGAGAAATCAGCTTTTTAAGATAGTGCGGTTATAAAACTCACTCTGCAAACTGAGCATATAATGTGGGATTAAAATATACAGCTCTCTTCAGAGCTGCACAAATGTCTCCGGGGAGTGACTGGGGGTAAAAGGGTTAGGTCTGGTTTCAAAAACAATATACAAAGATCTTAATTAATGTTCTGGGAGATCTCACAACAACAGCTGGTTAATTAAATTCACAGATGGGACTCCACTGAGAGGTGGTGTGAACTCCAGGAAAAGGTGAGGAAATTAGAGAAGGAACTCTGTGAAGTGGCCAAGGAACATACAGTGAATCTGAAGATGTGCAGTTTTCCGAATCAAAATTTTTTAGTCTCATATTAATTCAGTGTTTTACCTCAACCACTCGTCTCTCTTAGGTTGGCTTGTTTAAAGGAGCACTGAGTATGGGTGGGAATCTGGGTGGGGGTTCTTTCCTTTCATCTTGATGATGTTTAGCAATTCCCCTTGGCCTCTTTGAGATCCAGATTCTTGTGTCTTTGCGGAGAATAATAGTTACATTTACTTTGCAAAGTTAGATGAGAGCAAGAGTAGGTAAACGCCTGGTCAACTCCAACATTAGTTTAAAGTTGCTCATAATTCCTTTTCAACTCAAGCATCTTTTGCCTGAACTTTGATCATATACTTTAAAATATATTTTTGCCCACTGCAGTGCAGGTTAAATAAAGGCCAACCAGAGGGCTCCCCATCTCACACATCTACACTTTTTGGGGTCTATGCACCAAGATAGGACCTGGGAGGTGAATTCCTGAATCCTAAAACCAGGGTGGCATGCAGTGCTTGGATGGAGGACATTGTACTAAAAATGTCATTGATTGCAAAAGAGAAAACCACATTTGCGGTCATCTTGTTGAAACTGTGAGTGAGGAGGATCTGAAAGATGCCCAGTGAGCAACGGGTATTAAATGGGAAAGAACTGTCCAGTGTCCATTAGCGCTAAGTCAGGCTGGGTGCAGTGCCACTGACATGCTCTTAGATTCAGTTCAGTCTTTATATTTTTAAAATTGAATAAAAGGAAAAACATGTATTAGTCTGTGACCTTGATGCTTTTACCCGCCCCTCCCTGCTTTTCCTGAGTTTCTCAGCTCAGTGCCTAATTTGCTTACATGGAGGTTTGTTTGTACCTAAGCCTGGGTAGGGAGGGACTCCTGTGTTATCAATCTGAGTAACAGCAGCTCCCCTGGGAGAGTGTGGGAAGATGAGCGCATTCTCACATCTCAGGAAAAGAAATGAAAGCTCCAGTACATTAAATGACTCGCCCAGGGTCACGCAGCAAGTCTGGCACACAGTAAGTCAGTTGCACAGCTGGGACGAAAAATCAAGTTTATTCATGTATTCTGGTTATGCAAGTCTCCTGATGTCTCATCCAGTCTCACAGCCAAAGAGTAGAGAGAGAACAAATGACACGAGAGTGCGGGGGAAGGAAACTGAAAAATGGTCCCATTTATTATTGTAAATGGCAACCCACTTTAAAGAGACGCTGCCTGTACCGTATTTTCTAATGAAAAGAGAATCTGAATCCTTCATCTGTTCCCCAGCTCCACCATCTCTGGAAGCTGCCCAGAAGCTGACAGCTCTGCTGCCTGTCTTTAGGGGATAGACAGTGGGGAGGATGGTTACCGACTCTGAGAAGGGCTTGCCAGCGATGCTTGGGGCATGCTCTTGGGAGGTTGCTTTGGACAAGGTACAAGAAGAGTTACAGGACAGCAGTTGGTTCAGGAGCCATTCCATTCGCTTGCCAGCAACCTGTAGGCTGAAAATGCTCTGCTGTTGCAAGGAAAGGTAAGCCAACTTCTCTGAGGTTTGTTGAGCATCATTTTAGCGAGAGGAATGTAAAGAAAGTCTCACTTTGATATTTCTTTGTGTTTTGGGGCACAGTTCTACCACACTCCACTGCCTACCTTTTCCTCTGATGTGGAAAGTTCAGGCAATCTAACCCCTGCTTCTCTCACCACATGCCAGCCACTCTGGCCTCATTATATACTGCAAATGTGCTAAGCTCATTCCCTACTCAGGACTGTAGTGTTTGCCAATTTATCTGCCTCGACTGCTCTGCCCCAGGACCTTTGCATAGCCACCTTCTCCTCATCATTCAGCTCAAATCCTTCCTTATCAGATACACATTCCTTGACTAATGTTTGTCCAGCTGCTTTCCCAGCTCCTTTGGTCACTCTCATTACCCTGATATACTAAGCACTATTTGAAGTTGCTGTGTGTGTGTGTGTGTGTGTGTGTGTGTGTGTGGCAAATACATATGCTTTATGTTGGTTGGCTTTATGTTTTGCTTTATGTTGGTTGACTGCCACTAGTCTGTAATCTCCAAGAGTGAAGGGGCCTTCTGTCCTGTTCATGATATATTCCTGCACCTGCACATGACACAGTTGTCAATTTTATTAACATTCCTTTGAAAAGTCTCTGTAGCAGAAAGCAGGCTAAGGGCTTCTGCTTCTGGCTGAAATGGGATAATAGGGACCAGATTTACCCTCCTACCTTAAACAAACAAAAAAGGGGAAAAAATAAGCAATAATTTGGAAGACACTGGACTCGACATCAAGCAACAGAGGACAGTGATTCCTGAGGGATCCGAAGTAAACGACGGGAGCTTTAGGATGACCCCACATTCCTGACTTGGAGTTTCCAGGCTGTGACTCTGGAAGCAGGAACTGAGGAAGATCCCAGAGGTCTCTCTGAGTAGAAGAGAAGAATTGAGAGTCTGGAAAGACCAAGGCGGCTAGAGTTCATAGATCAGCGTACCGGAAAGCAGAGCATGCACAGGGACCTTGAGAGATATGAAGATGGCCTGCCTCGAGTATTCAGATGAGTGCTGATCAGTGGATGTGAGGACCATCCAAAAGGATTAGTTGTAAATGGGCTGAGAAAAGTGCCCGTGCCCACCGGCCAGACCGGAAAACCTCAGAATTCAAGAGGGATCGAGTAGAGAACATAGAAGGGTCTCAGGAGTAGGACATACTAAGCTTTAGATTAAGTATTGTTCCTGCAGTCCTCTCTAACCAAAAGCAAGACTTACAAAGATCAAACTATTTCCAACTAAATAAACTGCCTTTCAAATTAAGGCTCAAGATTAGGAACACAAAAAGGTAATATATACAATGTTTGGCACGAATGGAAGCAAGGCAGTGTGAGGCATTGTGAGGTAATACAGCAATCAGCTGAAACAGACCATTTGTTAGAATTAGCAGACAAGGGCGGTTAAGTGGCGGTTATGACTGTATCCCTCATGTTCAAAATGGTTGTTGTTTAAAAAGGCCTAAATCAATCTTCTAGAGATTAAAACTGCAATATTTGTGCTGAAAAACACGCTGTATAGAATTCACAGCATATTACACATTACAGAAAAAAGTTAGTGAACTTAAACATACAGCAATAAAGGAAATACACGGCAGTTCATTCTATGAGTCTAACATTATGTGATATGAAAACGAGACAAAGATATAAGAAAACTATAGATGGATATTCCTCAGGAACACATACAAAAATTCTTCACAGTATTTTAGAAATTCAAATTCAACCATATATAAAAGAATAACGGTGAGATTCATACCAGAAATTTAAGGTTGGTTTAACATTTGAAACACAGTCAGTGTAATTCAGTATATATACAAACTGAAAGAGAAAAGGCATGTGATCATCTCTATAGAAGCAGAAGAAACATTTGACAAAATCCAACATTCATTCCTGATAACAAAAAAACAAACAAACAAACAAACAAACAAAAAAAACTCCACAAATTTGGAATAGAAGGGAACTTCCTCAACCCAGTTTGCGGCATTGTATTAGTCAGGGTTCTCTAGAGGGACAGAATGAGTAGGATAGATGTATATATAAAGAGGAGTTTATTAAGGAGTGTTGACTCACACGATCACAGGTGAGGTCCTACCATAGTCTGCCTGCAAGCTGAGGAGCAGGGAAGCCTGTCCGAGTCCCAAAGCTGAAGAACTTGGAGTCTGATGCTCGAAGGCAGGAAGCATCCAGCACTGGAGAAAGATGTAGGCCAGAAGACTAAACTAGCCTAGTCTTTCCGTGTTTTCTGCCTGCTTTTATTCAGCACTGGTAGCTGATTAGATTGTGCCCACCCAGATTGAGGGTGGGTCTGCCATTCCCAGTCCATTGACTCAAATGTTAATCTCCTTTGGCAACACCCTCACAGACACACCCAGGCACACCCAGGAACAGTACTTTACATTCTTCAATCAAGTTGACACTCAATACTGACTATCATGGGCGCCTACAGAAAAACTACAGATATCATGATACTTAATGAGGAACAATTGAATGCATTCCCCTTGAAATCTGGAACAAATATCTGCTCCACTACTTTCAGTAAACATTGTACTGGAGGGCATAGCTATTTCTGTAAGGCAAGAAAAAGAAATAAAAAGCATTAAGATGGGAAAGGATGAATAAAACTTTATTTGCTGGCAAATGATATGCTTATGTTATTTATCTGAAAAATCAGAGTTTACCAAAAAGATGGTAAAACTAATAAGTGAGTTTATCAGGGTTGCAGACAAGATCAATATATATAATTCAATTCTATTTCCATATAGTGGCAACATAATCAGAAATTGAATTTTCTTAACTCTGGCCACCCCCCTACCTCCCTGCCCAGAGACACAGTGCTTGGTCACCCAGGCTAGAGTGCAGTGGTGCAATCTTGGCCTACTGCAACCTCAGCCTCCCAGATTCAAGCAATTCTCCTGCCTTAGCCTCCCAAGTAGCTGGGACTACAGGCGCATGCCACCATGCCCGGCTAATTTTTGTATTTTTAGTAGAGATAGGGTTTCACCATGTTGGCCAAGCTGGTCTCAAACTCCTGACCTCGTGATCCACCCACCTCAGCCTCCCAAAGTGCTGAGATTACAGGTGTGAGTCACCACGCCCAGCTTGAATTTTTAAAATATCTTTATAATAACAACAGAAATATGAAATAGGGATCGATCTGGATAAACATGCAAAAAAAATAAAAAATAAAAACCTGTACACTGAATACCACAAAACATTACTAATAGAAGGCTTAAATAAGTGGAGATGGATGCCTTATTGATGGGTCTTTTTTTTTTTTTTTTTTTTTTTGAGATGGAGTCTCGCTTCTGTCACCCAGGCTAGAGTGCAGTGGCCGGATCTCAGCTCACTGCAAGCTCTGCTTCCCGGGTTCACGCCATTCTCCTGCCTCAGCCTCCTGAGCAGCTGGGACCACAGGCGCCGGCCACCTCACCTGGCTAGTTTTTTATATTTTTTAGTAGAGACAGGGTTTCACCATGTTAGCCAGGATGGTCTCGATCTCCTGACCTCATGATCCGCCCGTCTCGGCCTTCCAAAGTGCTGGGATTATAGGTTTGAGCCACCGCACCCGGCCTTGATGGGTCTTAAGACTCAATATTGCTAACCTGTCAGTTCTTCGCAAATTTATCTATATATTCCACACAATCTCAATCAAAATCCCAGCAAGATTTTATGTAGAAATCAACAAACTATTTCAAAAATGTATGTGGAAATGCAAAAGACCTGGAATAGCTAAAACAACTTTAAAAAGTGAACAGAGTTACAAAATTAACCACTTAATTTCAAGTTATATTATAAATACACAGTAATCAAGACAGTGTAGTACTGGTGCCAAGAGATACAAATAGATCAATAGAACAGAATAGAATTTTAAAATAGAACTACAAAGATATGATCAATTGATTTTTGACAATGTCTCTGCCCTCCTGAAGCCGCCCTTTTAATGGGGGTAGGGTGGGGCAGACCATATTGAGATAACAAACTGAGCGATAGGACTAGCTGGATTTCCTAGGCCGACTGAGAATCCCCAAGCCTAGCTGGGAAGGTGACCACATCCACCTTTAAACACGGGGCTTGCAACTTAGCTCACACCCGGCCAATCAGAGAGCTCACTAAAATGCTAATTAGGCAAAAACAGGAGGTAAAGAAATAGTCAATCATCTATGGCCTGAGAGCACAGCGGGAGGGACAATGATTGGGATATAAACCCAGGCATTCCAGCCGGCAACAACTACCCTCTTTGGATCCCCTCCCTTTGTATGGGAGCTCTGTTTTCACTCTATTTCACTCTATTAAATCTTGCAACTGCACTCTCTTCTGGTCTATGTTTGTTACCACTCAAGCTGAGCTTTCGCTGCACTACTGTTTGCTGCCATCTCAGACCCGCCACTGACTTTCATCCCTCCGCATCTGGCAGGGTGTCTGCTGTACTCCTAATCCAGCGAGATGCCCACTGCCACTCCTGATCTGGCTAAAGGCTTGCCATTGTTCCTGCACGGCTAAGTGCCTGGGTTCGTCCTAATCGAGCTGAACACTAGCCACTGGGTTCCTTGGTTCTCTTCCGTGACCCACGGCTTCTAATAGAGCTATAACACTCACTGCGTGGCCCAAGATTCCATTCCTTGGAATCAGTGAGGCCAAGAACCCCAGTTCAGAGAACACGAGGCTTGCCACCATCTTGGGAACTCTGGGAGCAAGGACCCCCAGCAACAAAACCAATTATATAATATTAAGAGATGATGTAGATTCAACTTAGTCACATCCTGTCTGGCCGTTTTGTTCCATTATCACAGAGAGAGAGAGAACAAATTGATTTTGTTCCAGTTTGGCAGATCTTATTTTATGGTAGATAATTCTTTTCCAGTCGTGATTTTAAGAATCTGTTGTGTTCATTTTATTTAAAACTGCTGCTAATCAATTTTGATGCAAATATCTGTTTATCATCGTTCAAGTCTGGGCACTCTCTCACCCAGCCTGGGAGGAGAAAGAGAAGCAGCTCTCAGAGGAGGTGCACCCTCTTTCAGGATCATTTCATGTCTTCACCATCCCCTCGAACCCTCTGTAAATCCGTTGCTTGCTAACTCCTGTTCATGCCTCAGATCTTGGCTTTGATGTTGTCTCCATGATTACCTTCATTCCACCCCCATCAGTTTCTGCAGCATGTGGTGTGTAGTGGGTGCTTTGGACACCTCAGAAGAATGGATGGAGGAATGAATTGGGATTGAAGGCTGAGTTAAAGATGTTCTGGAAGGGTCCTCTGTGAGCAGAACCACCCTGAGAGTGGCCCACACTGAGTAATGCTGGTGGTGCTGAGATCACTGGTGGGGTGAGGAGGAAGAAGTGGGGGCCAGTGACCTCTCATGTAAGATTTGTAGTTATTTTAAATAGGACCTATTTTGGAGCCATGTATCCAGTTACCTGCTAGGAGACCTGCCAGTAGAGACTCCAAGTCATCTCTTTTTGTCAAAGAACAAAATGAGAGCACAGCCAACCTATATTTTAAAAGACATTTAGGCTGGGTGTGGTGGCTCATACCTGTAACCCCAGCACTTTGGGAGGCCAAGGCAGGCGCATCACCTGAGGTCAGGAGTTCAATACTAGCCTGGCCAACTTGGCGAAACCTCATCTCTACTAAAAACACAAAAATTAGTTGTGTGACTACTACCACCGCATGACTACAAGTCCCAGCTACTTGGGAGGCTGAGGGAGGAGAATCGCTTGAACCCAGGAGGCGGAGGTTTCAGTGAGCCAAGATCGCACCGCTGCACTCCAGCCTGGGCAACACAGCGAGACTCCATCTCAAAAAAAAGAAAAGAAAATATTTAACCAGTTTTATTACATTTTCCTGTCTTTAAAAAAATTATCCAGACTTGTTAAAACGTGCATCCTACTTTGGGGAGGTCAGCGAGGGGCCCTTTCCTCATATACCACCCTTACCATGCAAGGGTTTCATTCTAGACACTTCTCGGGGCTGTGACTTCGCGATAGAAAATGTGATGTTTCCAGTGTCTCTTATGTGAAATCCTGAAGGAACTCAAACAAAAGAGTTGTTATACATCATGTTGCAGCTTCCTTGCTGAAAAGAAAACCAAAGGACTGAAAACAAGCAGATTCTTTTTTTTTATTTTAATGGAATAGTAATTGTGTCTGTTTTTCATAAGTCGTCACATGTTACAAACTGCTGCCACGTGCATCTTTTCATCAGCTTTTCATCACGAGGCTGAGATTTGTTATAATTTTTACAATAATCGTATTAACAAGAGGGGAAATGCAGCTCAGAAACATGTTGTGCTTGCCCAGAGAGGCACAGCTGGCCAATGGTAGAGTGCGGTTTCCACTTCTGCGCTGTCCAAATGCCCAGCCCTTGTTTTTTGTCTCAGCACTGAATTGCCTCCCAGTGAGAAAAAGAGCCTACAGGCTTTTCCAATTTCCTCATTAATTGAGTCATATAGAGGACACTCTATAAATACTTGTTTAATGCCATTCATTTGGACTGGTTTCCGCTGAAGATGAATGCCAGACTTTGGAATGGGCACCGATTTCTCCAGATAAACTTTTGTCTTGTGGAGTTTGTTCTCCCTGACTCCAAATCCTTATAATACATGTAGGCCATTAGAAAGACAACAGGTTGGTGTGTTTGGGTTTTTTCTTTGTTTGTTTTCAAAATAGGACATAACAAGCTTGTTTAACTGTTTTAGGACGACAGTGCTGTGGACAGAATGGTGCAGAGTCATGCGCATTCCGGCATTGGCTTCAACATGCCTCCTTCATTGGAATCATTATTTGTGCAAGTGCATAACTCACTCTTTCCTTTCAGCAAAGGACAATGGAGAAGCAATTAGAGAACAGGTCATTTCCAGAACAAGAAAGCTGTCTGGAGTATTTTTTTTTCAGCCAGGCAATTCATTCTTTTTAAATTGCCGTAGAAGCGTTAGAACATGATAGTCAGACAGTAGCAATTTTACCGGGGTTTCAGTGGATCAGCTAAAATAGACATTGAGAAGTTGAAGTGTCTGATTCTTTGTTTGCCTATGAATGCACTCTTGGACTCATTGTCTCCATCTGTAACGTGGATAAAAATCTCTTTTCACCTGCCTACTCTGCTGTGATGTGAAAATTAATAGGATGTGTTTTACTCACTAAAAAAAAAAAAAAAATTAAAAGATATTAAAAGCTGCACTTCCTCATTTATAGCTGTGCAGTTCATCTTTGTATGGTTTTCATAGTGTTCAGATTGCCAGATTCTTTAAGAGCCTTTACATTTTATTTTTCTTTTGTATCTGAAATGGTTACATTGATAGATATGGATTTTTTTTTAAATGATATATTCCTGGCAGCCTATAATCTGGTCCTTTGGAATATGTCTTTGACCATCCATAAGAATATTTTGACCCACACTAAACCTGGCCTGTCACTCGGCAGGTGTTCATTATCATTTGTTCTATGAATAAATGAGTGAATGACCTAGAAACGAAACTGTTTTTAAGGCTACATGCAACACTTTACCATGTAGCCACCATAAGGCTGCCTAAATGAAAACAATTGATCAGGAAGACACACTCTGTTGTACTTATCACTGGCAGTCAGTGATGAGGTGACTCAGGTGACTAAAGACAGGCCCCGTGGGTGGCAGGTAGAAGATGATGTGGAAGGTTTTGACTTCTGGGAAGTGGTGGGCTAGTCTATGACATGAAGAGCCTCTCAGTAAAAATGCTGAGGAATGGTGGACAAAATACATTTAAAAATTAAGCACAGAACTGAGCTTGAAAGGAAAAATCTTCATGCACCAGTAAGGAAGGAGGCTTCTGAAAACCAGAGCATTAAGGGTCTGAGCCGATGCTGCAGCTACCCAGGGGGCAGGTCAAGGAGCTGAGCTGGTCTCAGTTATGTTGGGAGTTGGGGTTCAGCACATATGTGGGTGTAGGAGATGAGACCTTGGGCCCTTGTGAGACAGGGAGTATGAACTGAGATTGCTACATAAACTGAGGACCTGCCAAAGACTGTGCTTTCGTTAAAGAGTCAACTAGAACAACAACAAAAATCTGTCCATCAGCATAAGAGACAACAAGAAGTTTCTAATGGACTCTAGTAAGAAAAGAAAGTTCACTTGTGAATTTGGAAACCTAGGCATATATCTCATAAGTACTGAGGCCTGAACCTATATTACCAATATTGTTACAGAGAGTAACACTACTACTATAAAGACATACCTGAGACTGGGTAATTTATGGAGAAGAGAGGTTTAATTGACTCGCAGTTCCACAGGCTGTACAGGAACCATGGCTGGGAAGACCTCAGAAAACTTACAATTATGGCAGAAGGGAAAGCAGGAACAATCTTCACACAGTGGAGCAGGGAACAGAGCAAATGGGGAAGTGCTACACACTTTTTTTTTTTTATTATACTTTAAGTTCTAGGGTACATGTGCATAGCGTGCAGGTTTGTTACATATGTATACTTGTGCCATGTTGGTGTGCTGCACCCATCAACTCGTCAGCACCCATCAATTCGTCATTTATATCAGGTATAACTCCCAATGCAATCCCTCCCCCCTCCCCCCTCCTCATGATAGGCCCCGGTGTGTGATGTTCCCCTTCCCGAGTCCGAGTGATCTCATTGTTCAGTTCCCACCTATGAGTGAGAACATACGGTGTTTGGTTTTCTATTCCTGTGATAGTTTGCTAAGAATGATGGTTTCCAGCTGCATCCATGTCGCTACAAAGGACGCAAACTCATCCTTTTTTATGGCTGCATAGTATTCCATGGTGTATATGTGCCACATTTTCTTAATCCAGTCTGTCACTGATGGACATTTGGGTTGATTCCAAGTCTTTGCTATTGTGAATAGTACCGCAATAAACATACATGTGCATGTGTCTTTATAGCAGCATGATTTATAATCCTTTGGGTATATACCCAGTAGTGGGATGGCTGGGTCATATGGTACATCTAGTTCTAGATCCTTGAGGAATTGCCATACTGTTTTCCATAATGGTTGAACTAGTTTACAGTCCCACCAACAGTGTAAAAGTGTTCCTATTTCTCCACATCCTCTCCAACACCTGTTGTTTCCTGACTTTTTAATGATTGCCATTCTAACTGGTGTGAGATGGTATCTCATTGTGGTTTTGATTTGCATTTCTCTGATGGCGAGTGATGATGAGCATTTTTTCATGTGTCTGTTGGCTGTATGAATGTCTTCTTTTGAGAAATGTCTGTTCATATCCTTTGCCCACTTTTTGATGGGGTTGTTTGTTTTTTTCTTGTAAATTTGTTTGAGTTCTTTATAGGTTCTGGATATCAGCCCTTTGTCAGATGAGTAGATTGCAAAAATTTTCTCCCATTCTGTAGGTTGCCTGTTCACTCTGATGGTAGTTTCTTTTGCTGTGCAGAAGCTCTTTAGTTTAATTAGATCCCATTTGTCAATTTTGGCTTTTGCTGCCGTTGCTTTTGGTGTTTTAGACATGAAGTCCTTGCCCATGCGTATGTCCTGAATGGTACTACCTAGGTTTTCTTCTAGGGTTTTTATGGTATTAGGTCTAACATTTAAGTTTCTAATCCATCTTGAATTAATTTTCATATAAGGAGTAAGGAAAGGATCCAGTTTCAGCTTTCTACTTATGGCTAGCCAATTTTCCCAGCACCATTTATTAAATAGGGAATCCTTTCCCCATTTCTTGTTTCTCTCAGGTTTGTCAAAGATCAGATGGCTGTAGATGTGTAGTATTATTTCTGAGGACTCTGTTCTGTTCCATTGGTCTATATGCCTGTTTTGGTACCAGTACCATGCTGTTTTGGTTACTGTAGCCTTGTAGTATAGTTTGAAGTCAGGTAGCATGATGCCTCCAGCTTTGTTCTTTTGACTTAGGATTGTCTTGGCAATGCGGACAGAAACAAATGGAAGAACATACCATGCTCATGGATAGGAAGAATCAATATCGTGAAAATGGCCATACTGCCCAAGGTTATTTATAGATTCAATGCCATCCCCATCAAGCTACCAGTGAGTTTCTTCACAGAATTGGAAAAAACTGCTTTAAAGTTCATATGGAACCAAAAAAGTGCTACACACTTTTAAACAACCAGATCTCATGAGAACCCACTCACTATCATGAGAACAGCAAGAAGGAAATCTGTCCCCATGATCCAGTTACCTCCCACTAGGTCCCTACCCCAACACTGACAATTACAATTTGACATGAGATTTGGGTGGGTCGTAGAGCCAAACCATATCATTCTGCCCCGACCCCTCCCAAATCTCATACCCTTCTCACATTTCAAAACCTTCCCATGCCTTCCCAACAGTCCCCCGAAGTCTTAACTCATTCGAGCACTAACTTGAATGTCCAAGTCCAAAGTCTCATCTAAGACAAGGCAAATCCCTTCCACCTATAAGCCTGTGAAATCAAAAACAAGTTAGTTACTTCCAAGATACAATGGGGGTACAGGCGTTGGGTAAATGCCCCTATTCCAAAAGGTAGAAATGGGCTAAAACAAAGGGCTACAGGCACCAGGCTGGTTTGAAACCCAGTAGGGCAGTCATTAAATTTTAAAGCTCCAAAATAATCTTCCGTGTCCCCGTAATTCACATCCAGGCCACACTGGTGCAACGGATGGGCTTCCAAGGCTTTGAGCAGCTCTGCCTCTGTGGCTGTGGAGGGTACAACCCCCACAGCTGCATCCACAGACTGGCATTGAGTGCCTATGGCTTTTCCAGGTACACAGTGCAAGCTGTCAGTGATCAACCATTCTGGGGTCTGGAGGATGGTAGCTTTTTTCTCACAGCTCCACTAGGCAGTGCCCCAGTGGGGACTCTGTATTGGAGCTCCAACCCCACATATCCTATCTGGACTGCCCTAATAGAGGTTCTCCATGTGGGCTCTGCCAGGTGTTTCCATACTTCCTCTGAAATCCAGGCAGAGGCTCCTAAAGCTCAACTCTTGTGTTTTGTGCACTCGCAGACTCAACACCACATGGAAGCCACCAAGACTTGGGACTTGCACCCTCTGAAGCAACAGCCCAAGCTGTACCTTGGCCCCTTTCAGTCACAGCTGGAGCTGGAGTGCCCAGAATGCAGGGCGCCAAGTCCCAAGGCTGCACAAAGCAGCAAGGCCTTGGGCCTCACCCACGAAACCATGTTTTCCTTCTAGGCCTCCAGGCTTGTGATGGGAGGGGCTGCTGCGAAGGTCTCTGAAGTGTCCTGGAGGCATTTTCCTCATTGTCTTGGCTATGAACATTTGGTTCTTCTTTACTTATGCACATTTCTGAGCCTTGATTTCCTCCCCAGAAAATGGGTTTTTCTTTTCTACCACATGGTCAGGCTGCAAATTTTCCAAACTTTTATGCTCCGCTTCCCTTTTAAATGTAAGTTTCTGGTCATTTTTTTGTTCAACATTTCTCTCAAGTTCAAAGTTCCACAAATCTCTAGGGCAGGGTACAATACTACCAGTGTCTTTGCTAAAGCATAGCAAGAATGATCTTTACTCTAGTTCCCAGTAAGTTCCTTATCTCCATCTGAGACCTCCTCAGCCTGAACTTCACTGTCCATGTCACTATCAGCATTCTGGTCACAAGCATTCAACAAGTCTCTAGGAAGTTCCAAACTTTCCCTCATCTTCCTGACTCTTCCTCTTCTCCCTGTCTTCTTCTGATCCCTCCAAACTGTTCTGAACTCTTCCCATTATACAGTTCCAAACCTGCTTCCACATTTTCAGGTATCTTTATAGAAATACCCCACTTCTTTGGTACCAATTTTCTGTATTAGTCTATTCTCGTACTGCTATAAAGACATACCTGGCTGGGCGTGGTGGCTCATGCCTATAATTCTAGCACCTTGGGAGGCCGAGATGGGTGGGTCACGTGAAGTCAGGAGTTCGAAACCAGCCTGGCCAACATGGTAGAACCCCATCTCTACTAAAAATACAAAAAAAAATTTAGCTGGGCATGGTAGTGAGCGCCTGTAATCGCGGCTACTTGGGAGACTGAGGCAGGAGAATCACTTGAACCCAGAAGGCAGAGGTTTCAGTGAGTCGACATCACGCCACTGCACTCCAGCCTGGGGGACAGAGCGAGACTCCATCTCAATTAAAAAAAAAAAAAAAAAAAAAGAACCACACACACACATACATACCTGAGACTGAGTAATTCATGGGAAAAAAACAGGGTTAATTGACTCAGTTCTGAAAGCTGTACAGGAGGCAACAGGAGGCACGGCTGGGGATGCCTCAGGAAACTTACAATCATAGGGGAAGGAGAAGCAGACACAATCTTCACATGACAGAGCAGGAGAGAGAGAGGGCAAAGGGGGAAGGTCTGCACACTTAAACAACCAGATCTCATGAGAACTCACTATCATGAGAACAGCAAGGGGGAAATCTGTCCCCATGATCCAGTCACATCCCACCAGGTCCCTCCCCCAATATTGGGAATTACAATTTGGCATGTGATTTTGGTGGGGACACAACCAAACCATATCAGTCACTATGGTATAATAATAACATGATGTCCATTCTCAGCAGACTAACATAGGAACAGAAAACTGAACACTGCATGTCCTCAATCATAAGTGGTAGTTGAACAATGAGAATACATGGACAAAGGGAGGGGAACACCACGCACCAGGGCCTGTTAGGGGTTGGGGGGTCAGTGGGAGGGAGAGCATTAGGACAAATACCTAATGCATGCAGGGCTTTAAACCTAGATTACAGGTTGATGGGTGCAGCAAACCACCATAGCACATGTATATCTATGTAACAAACCTGCATGTTCTGCACATGTATCCCAGAACTTAAGGTAAAATGTAAAAAAGAAGAAATATAATAAACAAATAAATAATAATACCATGATGCAAATTTTAAATCATGCTAAACTCAGCAACAAAATTGAGAGATATGCACCGTTGTATTAATGCTTTAAAAAAGCAAGACAAGAATAAATGCAAAACTCAAATTAGTGTTTCCATCTGGGGGATGGAAGAGGACATAATTGAGGTAAAACACACAAGGTTTAGATACCATTGGACAGGTTCTGTTTCTTAAGTTGGATGATGGCTATACCTTTATTTAATTATATTTATAAATTACAGATATATATGTTACATATTTTATTCTTTGAAATATATTTTTAAAAAATTGATTTACCTATTTTTAATTCATTAATATTGTTTTTTATTGACAAGTCATAATTACATATACTTATGGGTTATAATGTGAGGTTTTGATATATGTATACAATACTGAATAACTAAATTAAGCTAACTAACATATCCATCACCTCACTTAACTATCATTTGATGATGAGACATTTGAAATTTACTCTCTCAGTTAGTATAAAGCAGTCCCACTTATCCGTGAGGGATACATTCCAAAACCCCTAGCAGATACCTGAAACTGCAGATAGTTCCAAATCTTATATATATCATGTTTTTTACCTATACATTAAACTGGCCCTCTGCATTTGCAGAGGATTGATTCCAGGACTCTTTACAGTTGCCAGAATCTACAGATTCTCAAGTCCCTTATATAAAATGCCACAGTAGAGTTAGCCTTCCATATCTAAGGGTTCTGTATCTGTGGATACAGAGGGCCTACTGTATATACTTACCATGAAGTTTAATTTATAAATTAGGCACAGTAGGAAATTAACAGAAATAACTAACACTAAGAACAATTATACTATCTACTGTAATAAAAGTTATGTGGATGTGATATTTCTCAAAATATCTTATTGCGCTGCACTAATGCTGCTTCTTGTGGTGATGTGAGATGATACAAAGTTTATGTGATGAGATGAAGTGAGGGGACTGACACAGGAATTGTGAGGTAGCATTTGGCTATTACTGTCCTACTGATGAGACAGAAGAAGGATCCTCTGCTTCAGGTGATCCCGGATTATCAAGCCATGACAATGTCAATGACCAGTGGCTGGGTAGCATATACAGCATAGATACACTGGGCAAAGGGATAATTCGTGTCCTGGGCAGGACAGAGCAAGATAGTATGAGATTTCATCACATTAGTCAGAGCAGCACTCATCTTAGAACTTACGAGTTGTTTATTACTGGAATTTTCCATGTAATATTTGCAGACCACAGTTGACTATGGGTAACTGAAACCACAGAAAGCAAAATCATGGAGAAGAGGGGAACTACTGTGTACAATACATTATTATTTACTATAGTACCCTGCTGTTCCGTGGGTCTCAAAACCTATCCTTCCTGTTTATTTGAAACGTCATACCCTTAGATGAACAACTCCCCATCTCCTTCCCTGACCACCCCTCCCTAGCCTCTGATAATCACTCTGTACTTCTATGAGTTCATCTTTATTAGATTCCACATATAAGGTCTTCCGGGGGGGCGGAGCAAGATGGCCGAATAGGAACAGCTCCAGTCTCCATCTCCCAGCGCGAGCGACACAGAAGACCGGTGATTTCTGCATTTTCAACTGAGGTACTGGGGTCATCTCACTCGGGAGTGCCGGACAATCCGTGCGGGTCAGCTGCTGCAGCCTGACCAGTGAGAGCTGAAGCAGGGCGAGGCATCGCCTCCCTGGGAAGCGCAAGGGGGAAGGGAGTCCCTTTTCATAGCCAGGGGAACTGAGACACACAACACCTGGAAAATCGGGTAACTCCCACCCCAATACTGCGCTGTAACACCCGCACACCGGAGAATATATCCCACACCTGGCCGGGAGGGTCCCACGCCCACGGAGCCTCCCTCCTTGCTAACACAGCAGTCTGCGGCAATCTAACCGCAGGGCAGCAGCGAGGCTGGGGGAGGGGCGCCTGCCATCGCTGAGGCTTAAGTAGGTAAGTAAAGCTGCTGGGAAGCTCGAACTGGGTGGAGCTCACAGCAGCTCAAGGTAACCTGCCTGTCTCTGTAGACTCCGCCTCTGCGGACAGGGCTCAGCTAAAGGAGCAGAAGCCTGTGCAGACGCGAACGACTCTGTCTGACAGCTTTGAAGAGAGCAGTGGATCTCCCAACACGGAGGTTGAGATCTGAGAAGGGGCAGTCTGCCTGCTCAAGTGGGTCCCTGACCCCTGAGTAGCCTAACTGGGAGACATCCCCCACTAGGGGCAGTCTGACACCCCACACCTCACAGGGTGGAGTACACCCCTGAGAGGAAGCTTCCAAAGCAAGAATCAGACAGGTGCACTCGCTGTTCAGCAATATTCTATCTTCTGCAACCTCTGCTGCTGATACCCAGGCAAACAGGGTCTGGAGTGGACCTCAAGCAATCTCCAACAGACCTATAGCTGAGGGTCCTGACTGTCAGAAGGAAAACTATCAAACAGGAAGGACACCTATATCAAAACCCCATCAGTACGTCACCATCATCAAAGACCAGAGACAGATAAAACCACAAAGATGGGGAAAAAAGCAGGGCAGAAAAGCTGGAAATTCAAAAAATAAGAGCGCATCTCCTCCTGCAAAGGAGCACAGCCCATCGCCAGCAACGGATCAAAGCTGGTCAGAGAATGATTTTGATGAGATGAGAGAAGAAGGCTTCAGTCCATCAAACCTCTCAGAGCTAAAGGAGGAATTACGTACCCAGCGCAAAGAAACTAAAAATCTTGAAAAAAGAGTGGAAGAATTGACAGCTAGACTAATTAATGCAGAGAAGGTCATAAACGAAATGACAGAGATGAAAACCATGACACGAGAAATACGTGACAAATGCACAAGCTTCAGTAACCGACTCGATCAACTGGAAGAAAGAGTATCAGCGATGGAGGATCAAATGAATGAAATGAAGCGAGAAGAGAAACCAAAAGAAAAAAGAAGAAAAAGAAATGAACAAAGCCTGCAAGAAGTATGGGATTATGTAAAAAGACCAAATCTACGTCTGATTGGGGTGCCTGAAAGTGAGGGGGAAAATGGAACCAAATTGGAAAACACTCTACAGGATATCATCCAGGAGAACTTCCCCAACCTAGCAGGGCAGGCCAACATTCAAATTCAGGAAATACAGAGAACGCCACAAAGATACTCCTCCAGAAGAGCAACTCCAAGACACATAATTGCCAGATTCACCAAAGTTGAAATGAAGGAAAAAATCTTAAGGGCGGCCAGAGAGAAAGGTCGGGTTACCCACAAAGGGAAGCCCATCAGACTGACAGCAGATCTCTCGGCAGAAACTCTACAAGCCAGAAGAGAGTGGGGGCCAATATTCAACGTTCTTAAAGAAAAGAATTTTAAACCCAGAATTTCATATCCAGCCAAACTAAGTTTCATAAGTGAAGGAGAAATAAAATTCTTTATAGATTCCACATATAAGTGAGATCATGTGGTGTTTCCTGCCCTGTGCCTGGCTTATTTCGCTGAGCACAATGTGTTCCAGAGTCATTAGTGTGTCACAAATGATAGGATTTCCTTCTTTTCATTAAAGGCTAAATAGTATTCCATTATTTCTGTTACCCAGTCAGCAGAACAAAAAGGAAAAAAAGAATAAAAAAGAACAAAGAAAGCCTATGGGAATTATGAGACACTATCAAGATGTTCCTGAAAGAGAAGAAAGAGAAAAAGTCCAAGAAAGCGTATTTAAGGAAATAATGGCCCCGTATTTCCCCAGTCTAGGGAACGACAACAAAAACATCCAGGTACAGGAAACTCAGGTTGCCAATCAAGTTTAATCCAAAGAGGAATTCACCAAGAAACTGCATAATCAAATTGTCAAAAATTAAACACAAAGAATACGGAAAACAGCAGGTCATAAGAAACCAATCACATTCAAGGGAGCCCCAAGATGGCTTTCAGCAGATTCCTCAGCAGAAACCCTGCAGGCCAGGAGAGAGTGGGATGATATATTCAGCTTGCTGAAAGAAACACAATTGTAAATCAGAAATATTTTACCTGGCAACGTTGTTCTTCAGAAATAAGGGAGAAGTAAAAATTCCTGGACAGACAAAAGCTAAAGGAGTTCATCACCATTAGACCTGCAGAAATTGCTAAAGGGTGTTTTTTTGTTTGTTTGTTTGTTTGTTTGTTTAAGCTGAAACAAAAGGCCACGAACTAATAACAAAAAAATATGAAAGTTAAAAAACTCAGTGGTATAAGTAATATACTGTCATACTCAGAATTTTCTAATTGTACTGTAAGAGTGGTGTGTAAAGCAATTTTATTCCTACTTGGAGGGTTAAAACACAAAACTATTCAAAAATTGTCTAGGGATACAAATTACAAAAACAAATGTAAATTTTGAAATCAAAATCATAAAAGAAGGAGAGGGAATGAATGCATAGAGCTTTTGTATGTGATTTAATTTATCTTAAATTAGGTTGTTATAAGGATAAAATATTTTATGTAAGCCTCCTGGCACCCAAAAAGCAAAAACCACTATAGTATAGTAGTTGCGCAAAATACAAGAAGAGAAAACCATCAAACCACAAAAGAAGACAGCAAAAAAAGAAGGAAATAGTTTTAAATGGCAACAAGTAAATTGAACAAGATTAAGACAAAAGTAAACTTTAACTCTAAAAACTAGGTTTAAGAGAAGACTTAGGCAGTAATAATAGAAGGGATAGAATACAATAGTAATAGAAGGGATAGAATAATAGAAGGGATGATATAGTAAAACTACTCAGGGGTTCTTACGGTTTTTTTTTTTTTGTCTTATCAATTACTATGCTACAATGTACATTATTACAAAAAGTTAAAATGTATTCAAACTTACACACAAACCCTTACAGACCATACACGGGGACATTCGAAGTTGATAGACATGTAAACAAATGTAGAGATGTAGTGTGAAATCATAACTGCATAAAACTCACTGTAGCACATACACTATGACTGTAATAATTTTACAGCCACCTTCTGTTGCCAATGCAGTGAGCTCAAGTGTTGCTTCTGCTTAAAACATCATATGATACTAATCACCTCCACGTGAGCCGTTCACCGTTCATCTTTCCAGTCAATTGCATATCACAGAAAAAGTGATTTATCTCTCGCAGTTCTTGTGTATTTTTTCATCAAGTTTAGTGCAATACTATAAACCTTGAATAACACTGTGGAACCCATACAAAGTGCCACTTGTGATGCTAGAAACACTCCCAAGAAACAGAAAAGTCATGACATTACAAGAAATAGTTGAATTGCTTGATATGTACCACAGCTACAGCTGTGGTTGCCCATCATTTTAAACAAATTGTTCATCTTATAAACAGAGATGTAAACTTACAGTATCAATATACAGTGCAGTATTATAAATATATTTTCTCTTTCTTAAGATTGTCATAATAGCATTTTAATTTCTTTCTTTTTTTTTTTTTTTTTGAGATGGAGCCTCGCCCAGGCTGGAGTGCAGTGGCTGGATCTCAGCTCACTGCAAGCTCCGCCTCCTGGGTTCACGCCATTCTCCTGCCTCAGCCTCCCAAGTAGCTGGGACTGTAGGCGCCTGCCACCTCGCCCCGCTAATTTTTTGCATTTTTAGTAGAGATGGGGTTTCACCGTGTAGCCAGGATGTTCTCGATCTCCTGACCTCATGATCCACCCGCCTTGGCCTCCCAAAGTGCTGGGATTACAGGCATGAGCCACCGTGCCCGGCAATAGCATTTTAATTTCTCTAGCTTACCTTTATCGTAAGACTACAGCACATAATACATATTACATACAAAATATGTGTTAATCAACTGCTCGTGTCCTTGGTAAGGCTACTGGTGGACAGTAGGCTATTAGTAAAGTCTTAAGACAATCAAAAATTACACATAGATTTTTTTAGTGTTGGGGGGGTTGATGCCTTTAACCCCCATGTTGTTCAGGGTCAACTTTATATAAAATGATAAAAATATATCTGTGACCACAATAGTTATAAACATTCTGAACTTACTAAAGAATACCCAAACTCTCAGTTTGAATGTTTTAAAAACCTATGTGTAGCCTGTTTATGAGCATCATGACGAAAAGCATGAAGATAGTGAAAGACTGGACATGATGGGATAGAAAAACATAAACCAAGAAGAGAATTATAGTACAAATCGACTGCATTGCAAAAGGAATTTTTTAGGATCCTGAGAATAACTGCGGCAATAAGAACAATTCACATTTCTGAACTTGTATGCTCCTCACATAAAATTGAGAAATATATGAAGGAAAAATTGCCAGAATTACAAGGAAGAGTAAGAAATCTAATATTTGGTAAGAGATTTTTAACACACCTCCCTTATTAATAGATAGATCAAATAGTAAGTAGCACACAATTTAAAACTTCAAGCTAATGGATAGAAATACAACTCTGCATGACACAGTAAAACTGCATGTCAGTAGACATCAGGCTCACTCTGAATTGCGTTCTCCCCAAAATTCTCATGATAAATTGCTAACTCCCTGTACCTCAGAATATGACTGTATTTGGGGACAGGTTCTTTAAAGACATAATTAAGTTAAAATGAGGTCACGAGGTCACGAGGACCCTCATCCAATGTGACTGATGTCCTTATAGAAAGAGGAGATTAGGACCCACGGAGACCCAGAGGGAGGATCATGTGATTATATGATGAGAAGAGGAGCCGTCAAGGAGAGAGGTCACTCAAACCAACCCTGCCAGTGCCTTGATCTTGCACTTCCAGCCTCCAGAACTGAGAAAATAAATTTCTGTTGTTTAAGCCACGTGGCTGTGGTACTTTGTTATGGCAGTTCTAGTAAACTAATACACTCTAATCGAAGAAACTCAAATTGAAACTACATTAAAAACCATTTTACACCCAACAGATGAGCCATAAAACTACACTTCTCAATAACATGTGATCTATAAGATGTGGTGAGTCAGATACTTATATAAGTTTTATGGAAGTATAAGATGTATGGAGAAGTACACAAATGACTGAGTGAACATATTGAGTTTCACCTGGGAACACCCTAAGTGTTCTCTATGTAGATCAGTGGCACTTCAGAGTCCTCTTGCCGCCTTCCAATTACTATCCTCTTCCTCCAGGACAAACACTGTAGTGATTTTTAATGTCAAAACTTAGTTGTGCTTAGTTTTGAATTTTCTATCAAGAGAATCATGTAATGACTTTATCTGGCTTGTTTCCCTTAATGTAATACCTGTGAAATCTATCCATCTTGTTGTATGTAGCACTAGTTTTCCATTGTATAATTATAGCACAATTTATTTATGATTCTTCCGTTAATGAACTTTTAATCTGTTGGAATTCAAAATAGGACTGTTTTTGCATTGTTGACCTGTACAAATAATTTTGCTGTGAACATTTTTGCATATGTATTTTGGTAAATACAGCTGAACCTTTTTTTTTTTTTTTCTTTTTGAGATGGCGTTTCGCTCTTTCACCCAGGCTGGAGTGCAGTAGTGTGATCTCGGTTCACTGCAACCTCTGCCTTTCGATTCTCTTGCCTTAGCTTCCCGAGTAGCTGGGATTACAGGCACCCGCCACCATGCCGCGCTAATTTTTGTATTTTTAGTAGGCACAGGTTTTCACCATATTGGCCAGGCTGGTCTCTAACTCCTGACCTCATGTTCCGCCCACCTTGGCCTCCCAAAGTGCTGGGATTACAGGCGTGAGCCACTGTGCCCGGCCAGGTGTATATTTTTGTTGGGTATATTCTAAGGAGTGAAATTGTTGGATCTCTAGGCTTGTATATGTTCAGCTTTAGTAGATGCTACCAAGTCATTTCCCAAAGGGTTTGTACCAGTTTACATTCCAGTCAGCAGTGAATGAGGGAACAATTGATCTTCATCTTCAGCAACTCTTAATACTGTCAGTCACTCTTTCTTTAGCATTTTTGTTGGGTGTAAAGAAGTATCATATTTTCATTTTAATTTGCACTTCTTTGATGTCTAATGAGGCTGAACACCTCTTTATATATTTATTGGCCAATTGTGCATCCGTTTTAAAAGAACCTCTTCAAGCCTGTTGCCCATTTTTTCAGTTTAAATGGATGAATGTAATTCTACAGTTTTTTAAAATTTTTGAATAGATACATTTATATGGTTCACAGTTTTAAAAATGGACATGACTGTACAGTGAAATGTCTCTCTTTCATCCCTGAAACCAGGCCATCTAGTGTCGTTCCCGCCCCAATCAGTTTCATGAATTTACTTCAAGACATTTTATGTACATGTAAATAATACTACATATGGTTTTTTCCTCTTTTTGTAAAATTCTTTTTTTTACACAAATGGTAGTATATTAAGCATTGTTGTGCATATTGCTTTGTGGGGTAGGTAAAAGTTTTATTGAGGTATAAATTCACATGCCATAAAATTCATTGTTTTAAAATGTACAATTCAGGAGTTTTTAATATATTCAGTTATGCAATCATTACCGCTAACTTCAGAATATTTTTATCTGCCCTAAAAGAAATCTTATCTCCGTTAGCAGTTACTGTTGATTCCCTGCTCCTCCCAGCCCCCAGAAACTACTAACCTGCTGTTTGTTTCCATAGATTTGCTTGTTCCAGAAAAATTGAATCATGTAACATATAATCTATCAAGACTGATTTCTTTCATTCATCATGATGTTTAAAAGATTCACCCATGTTGTAGCATGTATCAGTACTTCAATTCTTTTATATGGTCAAATAATCTTCCGTTTTATGGATCTACCACACTTTGTACTTGATGGAGTGTTTCAATTGTTTCCCTGTTGTGAGTAATGCTACTAGGAATATTCGTGTCCAGGTTTTTGTGTGGGCGTGTTTTTCACTTCTCTTAGGTATATATCTAGGAGTGGAAGTGAAGGATGGTATAGTAACTCTTTGTTTAACATGAAGACTTGCCAGACTTTTCTGACTGTTTTTACAGTGGTTAAACCATTTCACAGTCCCATCAGCAATGCATGGAGGTTCAGATCCTATGTGCACCTGTGTCATTGTCCATCTTTTTCATTTTTGCCATCTTAGTGGGTATAAATGATGTCTTATTGTGGTTTCGTGTTAAGTGTCCCTGATGATTCATGATGTTGAACATTTTTTCATGGGTTTATTGGCTATTTTGGTATATTTTGATTGGGAAAATGTCTTTTAAAATTGTTTGCCTATTTTTAAAATTGGGATATTTGTCTTTTTATTATTAAGTTGTAAGTTTTTGAATCTAATTCTGGATAAACATCTCTTATCAGATATATAATTTGCAGGTGAGGTTTTTCATTCTCTGGATTGTCCACTTTCTTGATAGTGTCCTTTGGAACACAAAAGTTTTTAATTTTAATGACAACAACTTTCTATTTTTTTCTTTTATCATTTGTGCTTTTGGTGACCTATCCAAGGTCTTGGAAACCTACACCTATGTTTGGTTCTGAAAGAATCTCTCAGTACAAAACAACTACGTTTTAAAGTTTTAGCTTTATATTTAGGTCTATGATTTATCTTGAGTTTAAAGCAAGTTTTTGTATGGTGACAGCTAAGAATTCAACTTCGTTCTTTGCAAGTGAATAAATGGTGTTTCTGCACCATTTGTTGAAAAAGCAGTCATATGTCACTTGATAGGGATACATTCTGAGAAAGATTTCATTGGGCTATTTGAGCACTGTGTGAACATCATAGAGTATACTTGCACAAATCTTGGTGATATAGGATACTACACACCTAGGCTGTATGGTATAACCTATTACTTCTAGGTTACAGATATATGTAGGATGTTACTGTACTAAATACCATAGGCAGTTGTAACACAATGGGAAGTATTTATGTATCTAACATAGAAAAAGCATAAGTGTGGTATAAGAGATGAAAAATGGCACACCTGTGTAAGTCACTTACCATGAATGGAGCTTGCAGGCCTGGAAGTTGCTCTGGGTGAGTCAGTGAGTGAGTGGTGAGTGAATGTGATGGTCAAGAACATTATTGTACGCTTGGACACTACTGTAGACATTATAAACACTGTACACTTAGGCTACACTAAATTTATTTTATTTTCTTTTTAGAGCTTTGATTTTAGGTTCAGGGATACGTGTGCAGGTTTGTTGTATGGTAAATTGTGTGTCATGGGGTTTTGTTGTACTGATTATTTCGTCACCCAGCTAATAAGCATAGTACCCAATAGGTAGTCTTTCGATCTTCACCCTCCTCCCAAACTCGGCCCTCAAGTAGCCCCCCGTGTCTGTTGTTCCCTCCTTTGTGTTCATATGTACTAATTGTTTAGCTCCCACTAACAAGTGAGAACACGCAGTATTTGGTTTTCTGTTCCTGGGTTAGTTTCCTGTTGCAGTGGGGCACAGCCATGGATGCCCATCTTCCAAGGCTCACCTTGCTCCCCTAAATTTATTTTAAAATGTTTTTCTTTCTTCAATAATAAATTAACCTTAGCATACTGTAACTTTTTCAACTTTATAAACTTTTAAGTATTTTACATTTTTTGACTCTTCTAATAGCACAACGTAAAACACAAACACATTTTACAGCTATACAAAAATGTTTTATTCCTTTATATGCTTATTCTATAATATTTTTTCTATTTCTGCATGCATTTTTTTTCTATTTCTGCATACTTTTTCGTTAAATACCAAGACACAAACACAAGCATTAGCCTAGGCCTGCACAGGGCCAAGATCATCAAGTTACCACTGGCTGATAATAATCTTTAGCTCCATTATAATCTTATAGTACCACCGTTGTATATGCAGTCCATTGTTGACTGAAACGTTACACAGTGCGTGACTGCATTCTTGTATTAATTACTTAATTTAAAAAAAAATTTACTTTAAGTTCATACATGTGAACTTTACTTTTACTTTAAGGATACATGTGCTGAATGTGCAGGTTATAAATAAGTTTAGCAAAAAGAGTACAAGACATTTACACTGAAAACTATAAAACATCATTGAAAAAATTAAATAAGATATACATAAATGAAAATATTCATGGATCAAAAGAGTAAATATTAGGAATGCAATACTCTTGAAACTGATCTACAGATTCAACACAATTATTTTTAAAATTTCAGCTATAATATTTGCCAATATTGCAAGCTGATATTAAAATCCATATGGAAATACAAGAGATACGTAATAACCAAAATAATCTAGACTGCATTCTTTCTCCTATTAATTTGTCTTAGCACTCTGGTCAAAATCAGTTCATCGGCCGGGCGCGGTGGCTCAAGCCTGTAATCCCAGCACTTTGGGAGGCCGAGACGGGCGGATCACGAGGTCAGGAGATCGAGACCATCCTAGCTAACACGGTGAAACCCCGTCTCTACTAAAAATACAAAAAACTAGCCAGGCGAGGTGGCGGGCGCCTGTAGTCCCAGCTACTTCGGAGGCTGAGGCAGGAGAATGGTGTAAACCTGGGAGGCGGAGCTTGCAGTGAGCTGAGATCCAGCCACTGCACTCCAGCCCTGGCGACAGAGCGAGACTCCGTCTCAAAAAAAAAAAAAAAAAATCAGTTCATCATAAAGATGTTTGTGTCTGGACTCAATTTTGTTCTACTGATGAATTTTCCTATCCTTATTTATGCCAGCGCCACACTGTCTTGGTTACTATAACATTGTAATAAGTTTGAAAGTTTTGTCATTTTTTGAAGAATTATTTTGGTTATTATGTATCTCTTGCATGTCCATAGGAATTTTAATACCAGCTGGAAATTTTGGCAAAACTTACAGCTGAAATTTTGAAAATAATTGTGTTGAATCTGTAGATCAATTTCATGAGTATTGTATTCCTAATATTTAATCTTTTGATCCATGAATATTTTCATTTGTATATATCTTATTTAATTTTTTCAATGATATTTTGTAGTTTTCAGTCCAAATTTATTTATAAGAATTTGAATCTTTTAATGCTATTTTAAATAGAATTGTTTTCTGTATTGTATTTTCAGATTATTCATTCCTATTATATAGAAATACATGCTTTTTTTGTATATTAATTATGTTTGCTGCAGCCTTACTAAATTCATGTATTAGTTCTAATAGGTTTCTTTGCAGATTAAAAAAAAATACATACAAATCAAGTAATTTTTTATCAGAGATAGTTTTACTTGCTTTCTAATCTAGATGGCTTTTATTTATTCTTCTTTCCTATTTTCCCTGACTGTAGCTTCCAATACAGTGTTGAGTAGAAGTGGTGAGAGCTGGCATCCTTGTTTTCTTCCTGATCTTAAGGGGAAAGCATTCAGTCTTTCTCTATTAAGTCTGATGTGGTTGGGTTTGTTATTGTTTTTGTTTTGTTTTGTTTTGTTTTTTCATAGATGCCCTTTATTAAGTTGAGGAAACCCCCTTCTTTCTTTCTTTTTGTTTTTGTTTCTTTTGATTCTGGGGGATACATGTGCAAGTTTGTTACATGAATATATTGCATGATGCTGAGGTTTGGGCTTCGATTGAACCTATCTCCCAGATAGCGAACCTAGTACCCAATACATAGTTTTACCACATTTTCTTTATTCAGTCCACCACTGATAGGCACCTAAGTTGATTTCATGTGATAGGTACCAAGGTTGATGCCATGTCTTTGTTATTGTGAACAATGCTGCAATAAAAACACGAGTGGAACTATCTTTTTTGGTAGAACAATTCATTTTACTTTGGGTATATACCCAGTAATCAGATTGCTGGACCAAGTAGTAATTCTATTTTTAGCTCTTTGAAGAGTCTCCAAATTGCTTTCTATGGGAACTGAACTAATTTACAACCCCAACAACAATGCATGAATGTTTCCTTTCCTCTGGAACCTTGCCAAAATCTATTAGTTTTTGACTTTTTATAATAGCCATTCTGACTGATGTGAGATGGTATCTCATTGTGGTTTCAATTTGCATTTCTCTGATGATTAGTGACATTGAGCAGTTTTTTCATGTTTGTTGGCTGCTTGTATGTATTCTTCAGAGACATGTCTATTCATGTCCTTTGACCACTTTTTAATGGGGTCTTTTGTTTTCTTCTTGTTGATTTATTCTGGTTCCTTATAGATTCTGAATATTAGTGCTTTATTGGGTGCATAATTTGCAAATATTTTCTCCCATTTTTTACATTGTCTGTTTAATCTTTTGCTGTGGTAGTTTCTTTTGCTGTGCAAAAGCTCATTAGCTTAATTAGGTCACAACTGTCAGTTTTTGTTTTTGCTCTCTTTGCATTTGAGGACTTAGTCATAAACTTTTGCCTAGGCCAATGTCCAGCAGAGTATTTCCTAGGTTTTGTCCTAGGATTTTTTTTCTTTTTTTTAAAATTACACTTTAAGTTCTGGGATACATGTGCAGAATGTTCAGGTTTGCTGCATAGGTATACATGTGCCATGATGGTTTGCTGCACCCATCAACCCATCAGCTAGGTTTTTAGCCCTGCATGCATTCGGTATTTCTCCTAATGCTATCCCTTCCCTTGCCCCCCACCCCCTGACAGGCCCTGGTGTGTGATGTTCCCCTCCCTGTGTCTGTGTGTTCTCCTTGTTCAACTCCCACTTATAAGTGTGAACATTTGGTGTTTGGTTTTCTGTTTCTGTGTTAGTTTGCTGAGAATGATGGTTTCCAGCTTCATCAATATCCCTGCAAAAGACATTAACTCATTCTTTTTATGGCCGCATAGTATTCCATGGTGTATAAGTGCCACATTTTCTTTATCCAGTTTATCATTGATGGGCATTTGGGTTAGTTCCAAGTTTTTGCTATTGTAAATAGTGCTGCAAAAAAACATGTGTGCATGTGTCTTTATAGTAGAATGATTTATAATCCTTTGGGTATATACCCAGTAATGGGGTTTCTGGGTCAAATGGTATTTCTGGTTCTAGATCCTTGAGGAATCTCCACACTGTCTTCCACAATGGTTGAGCTAATTTACACTCCCACCAACACTGTAAAAGCATTCCTATTTCTCCGCATCCTCTCTAGCGTCTGTTGTTTCCTGACTTTTAATGATCGCCATTCTAACAAGTGTGAGATGGTATCTCATTGTAATTTTGATTTGTATTTCTCTAATGACCAGTGACAATGAGCTTTTTTTCCTACGTTTGTGGCCACATAAATGTCTTCTTTTGAGAAGTGTCTGTTCATGTCCTTTGCCCATTTTTTGGTGGGGCTGTTTGTTTTTTTTCTTGTAAATTTGTTTAAGTTCCTTGTAGATTCTGGATATTAGCCTTTTGTCAGATGGAGAGATTGCAAAATTTTCTCCCATTCTGTAGGTTGCCTGTTCACTCTGATGATAGTTTCTTTTGCTGTACAGGAGCTCTTTAGTTTAATTAGATCCCATTTGTCAATTTTGGCTTTTGATGAAGTTGCTTTTGGTATTTTAGTCATGAAGTCTCTGCCCATGCCTATGTCCTGAATGGTATTGCCTACGTTTTCTTCTAGGGCTTTTATGGTTTTATATCTTATGTTTAAGTCTTTAATCCATCTTGAGTTATTTTTCTATAAGATATAAGGAAGGGGTCCAGTTTCAGTTTTCTGTATATGGCTAGCCAGTTTACCCAATACTATTTGTTAAATAGGAAATCCTTTCCCCATTGGTTGTTTTTGTCAGTTTGTCAAAGATCAGATGACTATAGATGTGTGGCATTATTTCTGAGGCCTCTGTTCTGTTCCATTGGTCTATATATCTGTTTTTGTACCAGTATCATGCTGTTTTGGTTACTGTAGCCTTGTAGTATAGTTTGAAGTCAGATAGCATGATGCCTCCAGCATTGTTCTTTTTGCTTAGGATTGTCTTGGCTATACAGGCTCTCTTTTGGTTCCATATGAAATTTAAAGTAGTTTTTTTCTAATTCTGTGAAGAAAGTCAATGGTAGTGTGATGGGAATAGCATTGAATCTATAAGTTACTTTGAGCAGTATGGCCATTTTCATGATAATGATTCTTCCTATCTATGACCATGGAATGTTTTTCCATTTGTTTGTGTCCTCTCTTATTTCCTTGAGCAGTGGTTTGTAGTTCTCCTTGAAGAATTTCTTCACATCCTTTTTAAGTTGTATTCCTAGGTATTTTATTCTCTTTGTAGCAGTTGTGAATGGGAGTTCACTCATGATTTGGCTCTCTATTTGTCTATTATTGGTTATAGGAATGCTTGTAATTTTTCCCAATAATTTTGTATCCTGAGATTTTGCTGAAGTTGCTTATCAGCTTAAGGAGTTTTTGGACTGAGACTATGGGGTTTTCTAAATATGCAGTCATGTCATCTGCAAAAACAGACAATTTGACTTCCTCTCTTCATATCTGAATACACTTTATTTCTTTCTCTTGCCTGATTGCAGTGGCCAGAACTTCCAATACTATGTTGTATAGGAGTGGTGAGAGAGGACATCCTTGTCTTGTGCCAGTTTTCAAAGGAAATGCTTTCAGTTTTTGCCCATTCAGTATGATATTGGGTGTGGATTTGTCATAAATAGCTCTCATTATTTTGAGATAGGTTCCATCAACGCCTAGTTTATCAAGTGTTTTTTTAGCATGAAGTGGTGTTGAATTTTGTACAAGGCCTTTTCTGCACCTATTGAGATAGTCATGTGGTTTTTGTCATTGGTTATGTTTACGTGATGGATTACATTTATTGATTTGCATATGTTGAACCAGCCTTACATCCCAGGGATGAAGCCGACTTGATTGTGGTGGATAAGGTTTTTGATGTGCTGCTGGATTTGGTTTGCCAGTATTTTATTGAGGATTTTTGCATAGATGTTCATCAGGGATATTGGCTTGAGATTTTCTCATTTTTTGTTGTATCTCTGCCAGGTTTTGGTATCAGGATGATGCTGGCCTCATAAAATGAGTTATGGAGGAGTTCCTCTTTTTTTATTGTTTGGTCCAGTTTCAGAAGGAATGGTACCAGCTCCTGTTTGTACCTCTGATAGAATTTGGCTGTGAATCTGTATGGACCTGAACATTTTTTGGTTGGTAGGCTATTAATTACTGCCTCAATTTCAGAACTTGTTATTGGTCTATTCAGGGTTTTGACTTCTTCCTGGTTTAGTCTTGGGAGGGTGTATGTGTCCTGGAATTTATTCATTTCTTCTAGATTTTCTAGTTTATTTGCGTAGAGGTGTTTATAGTATTCTCTGATGGTAGTTTGTATTTCTATGGGATCAGTAGTGATACCTTCTTTATCATTTTTCATTGTATCTATTTGATTCTTCTCTCTTTTCTTCTTCATTAGTCTGGCTAGTGGTCTATTTTGTTAATCTTTTCAAAAAACCAGCTCCTGGATTTACTGATTTTTCGAAGGATTTTTGTGTGTGTCTATCTTCTTCAGTTCTGCTCTGATCTTAGTTATTTCTTGTCTTCTACCCGCTTTTGAATTTGTTTGCTCTTGGTTCTTTAGTTCTTCTAATTGTGATGTTATGGTGTCAATTTTAGATCATTCCCACTTTCTGATGTGGGCATTTTGTGCTATAAATTTCTCTCTAAACACTGCTTTCATTGTCTCCCAGAGATTCTGATGTGTTGTGTCTTTCTTCTCATTGATTGCAATGAACTTATTTATTTCTGCCTTAATTTCGTTATTTACCCAGTAGTCATTCAAGAGCAGATTGTTCAGTTTCCATGTAGTTGTGTGGTTTTGAGTGAGTTTCTTAGTCTTGAGTTCTAATTTGATTGCACTGTGGTCTGAGTGACTGTTTCCCATGATTTCCATTCTTTTGCCTCTGCTGAGGAATGTTTTGCTTCCAATTATGTGGTCAACTTTAGAATAAATGTGATGTGATGCTGAGAAGAATGTATATTCTGTTGATTTGGGGTGGATAGTTTTGTAGATATCTATTAGGTTTACTTGGTCTAGAGCTGAGTTCAAGTCCTGAATATCGTTGTTAATTTTCTGTCTCATTGATCTAATATTGAAAGTGAAGTGTTAAAGTCTTCCACTATTATTGTGTGGGAGTCTAAGTCTCTTTGTAGGTCTCTAAGAACTTGCTTTATCCATCTGGGTGCTCCTGTATTGGGTGCATATATATTCAGGATAGTTAGCTCTTCTTGTTGCATTGATCCCTTTACCATTATGTAATGCCCTTCTTTATCGTTTTTTATCTTTGTTGGTTTAAAGACTTTTATCAGAGACTGGGATTGCAGCCCCTGCTGTTTTTTGCTTTCCATTTGCTTGGTGAATATCCCTCCATCCCTTTTATTTTGAGCCTATATATGTCTTTGCACGTGAGATGGGTCTCCTGAATCCACAGATGATCTTGACTCTTTATCCAATTTGCCAGTCTGTGCCTTTTAATTGGGGCATTTATCCCATTTACATTTAGAGTTAATATTGTTATGTGTGAATTTGATCCTGTCATTATGATGCTAGCTGGTTATTTTGCACATTAGTTGATTTGGTTTCTTCATAGTGTCATTGGTCTTTATATTTTGGTATATTTTTGCAATGGCGGGTTTGCAGGGGCTGGTACCTGTTTTACTTGCCATATTTAGTGCTTCCTTCAGGAGCTCTTGTAAGTCAGGCCTGGTGGTGACAAAATCCCTCAGCATTTGCTTGTCTGTGAAGGATTTTATTTCTCCTTTGTTTATGAAGCTTAGTTTGGCTGGATATGAAATTCTTGGTTGAAAATTCTTTTCCTTAAGAATGTTGAATATTGGCCCCACTCTCTTCTGTCTTGTAGGGCTTCTGCAGAGATATCTGCTATTAGTCTGATAGGCTTCCTTTTGTAGGTAACCTGATCTTTCTCTCTGGCTCCCCTTAGCATGTCTTCCTTCATTTCATCCTTTGTGAATCTGATGATTGTATGTCTTGGAGTTGCTCTTCTCAAGGAGTATCTTAGTGGTGTTCTCTGTATTTCCTGAATTTGAATGTTGGCCTGTCTTGCTAAGTTGGAGATATTCTCCTGGATAATATCCTCAAGTGTGTTCCATTCTCCCCATCACTCTCAGGTACACCAATCAATTGTAGGTTTGGTCTTTTCACATAGTCCCATATTTCTTGGTGGCCTTGTTCAGTTCTTTTCATTCTTTTTTCTCTAATCTTGTCTTCGTGCTTTATTTTATTAAGTCGATCTTCAGTCTCTGATATCCTTTCTTCCACTTGATTGATTCAGCTATTTATACTTGTATATGCTTCACAAAGTTCTCGTGCTGTGTTTTTCAGCTCCATCTGGTCATTTATGGTTTTTTAAAAACTGTTTATTTCTAGTTAGCGGTTCCTGTAATCCTTTATCAAGGTTCTTAGCTTCCTTGCATTAGGTTAGAACATGCTCCTTTAACTCGGAGGATTTTGTTATTACCCACCTTCTGAAGCCTACTTCTGTCAATTTGTCAAACTCATTCTTCATCCAGTGTTGTTCTCAGGCTGGCAAAGAATTGTGATCCTTTGGAGGAGAAGAGGCATTCTGGTTTTTGGAATTTTTAGCATTTTTGCAGTAGTTTTTCCTCATCTGCATGGATATGTCTACCTTTGATCTTTGAGGCTAATGACATTTGGATGACGCTTTTGCGTAGGCATCCTTTTTGTTGATGTCAATGCTATTGCTTTCTGTTTGTTAGTTTTTATTATGACAGTCAGGCCCCTCTTCTGCAAGTCTGCTGGAGTTTGCTGGAGGTCCACTTCCGACCCTGTTTGCCTGGGTATCACCAGCGGAGGCTACAGAACAGCAAAGATTGCTGCCTGCTCCTCCCCCTAGAAGCTTCTTTCCAGAGGGCCACCCGCCAGATGCCAGCTGGAGCTTTCCTGTATAAGGTGTCTGTTGACCCCTGCTGGGAGGTATCTCCCAGTCAGGAGGCACAGGGGTTAGGGACTCACTTGAGAAGGCAGTCTGTTCCTTAGCAGAGCTCGAGCACTGTGCTGGAAGATCTGCTGCTCTCTTCAGAACTGGCAGGCAGGAATGTTTAAGTCTGCTGAAGCTGCTCCCACAGCCACCCCTTCCCCCAGGTGCTCTGTCCCAGGGAGATGGGAGTTTCATCTATAAGCCCCTGACTGGAGCTGCTGCCTTTCTTTCAGAGATGCCCTGTGCAGAGAGGAGGAATCTAGAGAGTCAGTCTGGGTACAGCGGCTTTGCTGCACTGCAGTGGGTTCCTCTCAGTCTGAACTTTCCTGTGACTTTGTTTCCACTGTGAGGGGAAAACTGCATACCCAAGCCTCAGTAATGGCAGATGCCCCTCCCCCTTAACCAAGCTTGAGCATCCCAGATTAACTTCAGACTGCTGTGCTGGCGGCAAGAATTTCAAGCCAGTGGATCTTAGCTTGCTGGGCTTTGCACAGGTGGGACCCACTGAGCAAGACCACTTTGCTCCCTCATTTCAGCCCCTTTTCCAGGGGAGTGAATAGTTCTGTCTTGCTAGGGTTCCAGGCACCACTGGGGTATGAAAAAAAAAAAAACCTGCTGCGGCTAGCTCAGTGTCTGCCCAAACAACCACCCAGTTTTGTGCATGAAACCCAGGGCCCTGGTGGTGTAGGCACCTGAGGGAATCTCCTGGTCTGTGGGTTGGAAAACCATGGGGAAAGCGTAGTATCTGGGCCAGATAGCACTGTCTCTTATGGCACAGTCCCTCATGGCTTCCCTTGGCTAGGGGAGGGAGGTCCCAAGCCCTTCTGCTTCCAGAGTGAGGCAACATCCCACCCTGCTTCTGCTCGCCCTCCCATGGGCTGCACCCACTGTCTAACCAGTCCCAGTGAGAAGAACTGGGTACCTCCATTGGAAATGCAGAAATCACCCACCTTTTGCATTGGTCTCACTGGGAGCTGCAGACCAGAGCTGTTCCTATTCAGCCATCTTGCCAGATCCTTCTTTTTTTCTTTTTTAAAAATCATCTTTTAACAGTGGAAAGGGGGAAGAAACAAGAAGCACAAGGGAATTTCCTTCCCTCTTCATGGGCCCAGGCCAGTCCCAAGCAAAGTGCTGCAGTAGTGCCCTAGAATTTTTATACTTTGAGGTCTTACATTTAAGTTTTAATCCATCTTTAGTTAATTTTGTGTATTGTGAGACAGGTCAAGTTTTATTCTTCTGCATATGGTTACCCAGTTTATCCAGCGCCATTTATTGAATAAGGTGTCGTTTCCCCATTGTTTATTTTTGCCTGCTTTGCCAAAGATCAGTTGGTTTTAGGCAAGTGACTTTATTTCTGAATTCCCTAGTCTCTTCCATTGGTCTGCGTATATATTTTTGTACCAGAATCATGCTGCTTTTGTTACTGTAGCCTTGTGCTATAGTTTGAAGTCAGGTAATGTGGTATTTCTTGCTTTGTTCTTTTTGCTTAGGATTGCTTTAGCTATCCATTCTTTTTTTGGCTCCATATAATATGTTATGAAATTGGATCAGTAATTTTAAAAACCTGTCAACCCAAAAGAGCTCTGGACCAGGTGGATTAACAGCCAAATTCTACCAGATGTATGAAGAAGTGCTGGTACCAATCCACTGAAACTATTCCAAAAATTAAGGAGGATGGTTTCCTGACTAACTCATTCTATGAAACCAGTATCATTCTGATACCAAAATTCAGCAAAGACATAACAAAAAAAGAAAGCTACAGGCCAATATCTCCGATAGACATACATGCCAATATCCTCAAGGAAGTACTAACAAACCAAATCCAGCAGCGCATCAAAAAGTTAATTGACCTTGATCAAATAGGCTTTATTGATGGGATGCATAGATGATATGCAAATCAATAAATGTGATTCATCGCATAAACAGAATTAAAAAATAAACCATATGATCATCTCAATAGATGCAGAAAAAGTATCCAATAAAATTCAACATCCCTTCATGATAAAAACCCTCAACTAACTAGCCATGGAAAGAACACACCTCAAAGTAATAGGAGCAATCTATGACAGATCTACAGCCAACATCATACTGAGCAGGCAAAAGCTGAAAGCATGAACTGGAATAAGACAAGAATGCCCACTGTCACCACTGCTATTCCACATAGTATTGGAAGTCCCAGCCAGAGCAATCTGGCAAGAGAATGAAAGAAAAATGCATCCAAATAGAAAAAGAGGAAGTCAAATTATCTCTCTTTACAGACCATATTATTCTATACTTAGAAAACCCTAAAGATTCTTCCAAAAGACCTATAACCCTGACAACTGACTTCAGTAATGTTTCAGGATACAAAATTAATGTAAATGTACAAAAATCAGTAGCATTTCTGTCCACTAATAACATTCCAGATGAAAACAAATCAAGAATGCAGTTTCATTTACAATAACCACAAAAAGAATAAAATACCTAAGAATACATCTAACCAAGGAGGTGAAAGATTTCTACAAGGAGAAGTACAAAACATTGCTGAAAGAAATCATAGATGGCACAAACAAATGGAAAAACATTCCATGCTCATGGATTGGAAGAGTCAATATTGTTAAAATGTCCATACTGCCCAAAGCAATTTGTAGATTCACTGCAATTTGTATTAAATTACCAACATCATTCTTCACAAAATTAGGGGGACACCTCCTTCCATTCCTAGTTTGCTGAATATTTTTATCATGAAAGGGTACTGAATTTTATCAAATGCTTTTTCTGAATATATTAAGATGATCATACAGGTTTTATCTTTTATTCTATTAATATTATATTTTAGACTGATTTTTGTTATGTTAGACCAACCTTGCATTCCTGGCATAAATCCTACTTGGTCATGATGTATAATGCTTGTGTATGTTGCTGGATTCTGTTCCTAGCGTTTTGTTGAGGATTTCTGTGTCTGTATTTATGAAGGATATTGATATGCAGTTTTCTTTCTTATGATGTCATTGGTTTTGGTGTCAGGATAATGCTTGCTAGAAAGCACTGGAAAGCGTTTCCCTCTATTCTGTCTTTTGGAAGAGTTTGCAGAAGATTGTTATTAGCCCTTCTCTGAATGGTAAAATTAATCAGTGAAGCCATCTGAGTCTGGGCTTTACTTTGTGAGTATTTTTTAAATTATTATTTACATTGCTAATTCAATCTTTTCACTTATGAAAGTCCTTTTCAGATTTTCTATTTCCTCTTGAATAGTGTTGATAATTTACATAATTCTACTAATTTGTCCGTTTCATCCAGAATATCTAATTTGTTGGCATAAAATTCGTTATACTATTCTTTTATAATCCTTTTATTTCTGTAAAGTTGGTAGTAGTGTTTTCTTTTGCATTTTGAATTTAATAATTTGAGTTTCTTTTTTTTTGTTGGACAATGTAGCTAAAGTTTTGTAATTTTTGTCACTTTTCCAAAGAACCAGATTTCAGTTCCATTAGTGTTTTTTGTTTTGTCTTGTGTTTGTGTGTGTGTGTGTGGTTTTTTTTTTGGGGGGGGGGAATCTTTATCATCTATGATTTCCTTTGTTTGGGTTTAGTTTAGTTTATTTTTTTCTAGTTTCTTAAAGTAGAAATTATTAAGATGTCTCTTCCCTTTAATTGTAGTGTTTAGTCCATTTATATTATGTAGTTACTGATAAGGCATTATTTATGTAGTCACTTTTGGTTTTTTTTCTATATGTCTTGTGGGTTTCCCCCCCATTATTCCTCCATTACTTCTATCCTTTGTGTAATAAAAACATTTTCTAGTATACTATTTTAATTACTTTGTTCGTTATTTTACTGTATTTTTGAGTTATTTTCTTACTGGTTTGAGAATAACATTTTTAAGTTAAAACAGTCTGATGTATGTGTGTATGTGTTTTAGCAACTTTTTATTTCCATATAATTTCAAATTTACAAAAATTGTAAAAAAAAATAAAGAATTATATATGCTTTCAATGTATCCCCAGATTAACATTTTTCCTCATTTGCTTTACATTCTGTGTGTGTGTTTTCAGAACTAAAATTCCTAATTTTAATCAAGTTTAACATATTCTTATTATTAGTTCTTTTAATATCCTGTTTAGAAATCTGTCTACCCTAAAGTCATAAAGATCTTCTTTTATGCTTTTTCTAGAAGGTTTATTGTTTTACATTGTACATTTAGATCTACAAGTCATCTGAAATCATCTGCATATAATGTGTAGTTTGTACCATAATTTATGTTTCCCTGTATGGATACCCAATTAATACAGAACCATTTACTGAAAAAATCAACATTTGCCATTGGTTAAATATATTCCTTCCCCCTTTGTTTTATTAAATTTTAATTGGTTTTGAGGAAACAGTTAGTGTTTGGTTAGATTAAGTTCTTTAGTGGCGATTTCCAAGATTCTGGTGCACCCATCACCCGAGCAGTGTACACAGTACCCAATGTGTAGTCTTTTATTTCTCACCCCCTCTCACCCTTCCCCCAAAGCCCCCAAAGTCCATTGTATTATTCTTATTCCTTTGCATCCTCGTAGCTTAGCTCCCACTAATGAGTGAGAACCTATGAAGTTTGGTATTCCACTCCTGAGTTACTTCATTTAGAATAATGGTCTCCAATACCATTCAGGTTGCTGCAAATGCCATTATTCCATTTCTTTTTATGGCTGAGTAGTATTCTATGGTATATGTGTGTGTGTCTGTGTATATGCATATGTGTGTGTCTGTGTATGTATATCACATTTTTTTATTCACTAGTTGATTGATGGGCATTTGGGCTGGTTCCATATTTTTGCAATTGCGAATTATGCTGCTATAAACATGTGTGTGCAGCTATCTTTTTTGTATAATGACTTCTTTTTCTCTGGGTAGATACCCAGGAGGGGCATTGCTGGATCAAATGGTAGATCTGCTTTTAGTTCTTTAAGGTATCTCCACACTGTTTTCCATAGCGGTTGTAGTAGTTTTCATTCCCACCAACAGTGTAAAAGTGTTTCATTTACACCACATCTGTGCTAACATCTATTATTTTTTGATTTTTTGATTATGGCCATTCCTGCAGGAGTGATGTGGTATGGCATTATGGTTTTTATTTACACTTCCCTGATAATTAGTGATGTTGAGCATTTTTTCACATGTTTGTTGGTCATTTGTATATTGTCTCTTTATAATTGTCTATTCGTGTCCTCAGTCCACTTTTTGGTGGGAGTGTTTGTTTTGTTCTTGCTGATTTGTTTGAGTTCCTTGTAGATTCTGGATATTAGTCCTTTGTCAGATGTATACATTGCGAAGATTTTTCTCTCTATAGGTTGTCTGTTTAATCTTCGGATTATTTCTTTTGCTTTGCAGCAGCTTTTAGTTTAATTAATTCCCATTTATTTATGTCTGTTTTTGTTGCATTTGCTTTTGGGGTTTTGGTCATGAAGTCTTTGCCTAAGCCAGTGTCTAGAAGGGATTTTCCAATGTTATCTTCTAGGATTTTTATGGTTTCAGGTCTTAGATTTAAGTCTTTTATCCATCTTGAGTTGATTTTTGTATAGGGTGAGAGATGAGGATCCAGTTTCATTCTTTTACATGTGACTTGCCAATTATCCCAGTATCATTTGTTGAATAGGGTGTCCTTTCCCCACTTTATGTTTTTGTTTGCCTTGTCAAAGATCAGTTGGCTGTAAGTATTTAGCTTTATTTTTGAGTTCTCTATTCCATTCCATTGGTCTATGTGCCTATTTTTATACCAGTATGATGCTGTTTTGGTGACTATGACCTTACAGTATAGTATGAAGTCAGGTAATGCAATGCCTCCAGATTTGTTCTTTTTGCTTAGTCTTGCTATGGCTATGCAGGCTCTTTTTTGGTTCCATATGAATTTTAGGATTGTTTTCTCTAGTTCTCTGAAAAATGGTGGTGGTATTTTGAAGGGAATTGCATTGAATTTGTACATTGCTTTTGGCAGTGTGATCGTTTTCACAATATTGATTCTACCCATCTATGAGCATGGGATGTGTTTCCATTTGTTTATGTTGTCTATGGTTTCTTTCAGAAGTGTTTCTACTTTTCCTTGTAGAGCTCTTAAAGCTCCTTGGTTAGGTATAGTCCTAAGAATTTTATAGTATTTGTTTTTTTTTTTTTTTGCAGCTATTATAAAAGGGATTGAGTTCTCGATTTGATTCTTGGCTTGGTTGCTATTGGTGTATAACAGAGCTACTGACTTATGTACATTGATTTTGTATTCAGAAACTTTGCTCGATTCATTTACCAGTTCTAGGAGCTTTTTTCAATTAGTCTTTAGGGTTCTCTAGGTATACAATCATGTCATCAGCAAACAGCAACAGTTTGACTTCCTCGTTACCAATTTGGATGCCCTTTATTTCTTTTTCTTGTCTGATTGCTCTGGCTAAGACTTATAGTACTATGATGAATAGAAGTGTAAGTGGGCATCCTTGTCTTGTTCCAGTTGTCAGTGTGGGTGCTTTCAACTTTTTTCCCATTCAGTAGAATGTTGGCTGTGGGTTTGTCATAGATGGCTTTTATTACCTTAAGGTATGTCCCTTCTATGCCGATTTTACTGAGGGTTTTAATCATAAAGCAATGCTGGATTCTGTCAAATGCTTTTTCTGCATCTATTGAGATGATCATGTGGTTCTTGTTTTTAATTCTGTTTATGTGGTATATCACATTTATTGACTTACGTATGTTAAATCATCCCTGCATCCCTGTTATGAAACCCACTTGATAATGGTGGATTTTTTTTTTTTTTTTTGATATGCTGTTGGATTCCCTTAGATAGTATTTTGTTGAGGATTTTTGCATCTATGTTCATCAGGGATAGTTGTCTGTGTTTTCTTTCTTTCTTATGTCCTTTTCTGGTTTTGGTATTAGCGTGATATGGGCTTCATAGACTGTTTTGGGGAAGATTCCCTGTTTCTTTATCTTTTGGAATAGTGTCTCAATAGGATTGGTCCCAATTCTTCTTTAAATGTCTGATAGAATTCAGCTGTGAATTCATCTGGTCCTGCACTTTTTTTTTATTGGTAACTTTTTAATAACCATTTCAATCTCACTATGTGTTATCGCTCTGTTCAGGGTTTCTATTTCTTCCTGGTTTAATCTAGGAAGGTTGTGTATTTCCAGGAATTTATCTGTCTCCTCTAGGTTTTCTAGTTTATGTGTGTTAAAGTGTTCACAGCATCCTTGAATGATCTTTTGTATTTCTGTGGTATCAGTTGTAATACCTCCCATTTCGTTTCTAATTGAGCTTATTTGGATCTTCTCTTTTCTTTTTGTCGTTAATCACACTAATGGTCTATCAATTTTATTTATCTTTTCAAAGAACCAGCTTTTAGTTTCATTTATCTTTTATGTTGTTTTTTGTTTGTTTCCGTTTTATTTTGTTCTGCTCGAATCTTGGCTATTTGTTTTCCTCTGCTGGGTGTGGGTTTGGTTTTTTCTTGTTTCTGTAGCTCCTTCACGTGTGACCTTGGATTGTCCACCTGTGCTCTTTCAGACTTTCTGATACAGGCATTTAATGCTGTGAACTTTCCTCTTAGCACCACTCTTGCTGTATCTCAAAGGTTTTGATATGTTGTATCACTATTATTGTTCAGTTCAAATAATTTTTTAAACTTCCATCTTGATTTCATTGTTGATCCAGTGATCATTCAGGAGCAGGTTATTTAATTTCCATGTATTTGCGTGGTTTTGAGGGTTCTTTTTGGAGTTGATTTCCAATTTTATTCCACTGCGAACTGAGAGAGTCCTTGCTATAATTCTGATTTTCTTACATTTCTTGAGGCTTGTTTTATGGCCTATCATATGGTCTATCTTGGAGAATGTTCCATGTGCTCATGAAAAGAATGTATTTTCTGCAGTTGTTTGGGTAGAATGTTCTATAAATATTTGTTAAGTCCATTTGTTCTAGGGTGTGGTTTAAGTTCATTGTTTCTTTGTGGACTTTCTGTCTTGATGACCTGTCTAGTGCTGTCAGTGAAACATTGAAGTCCCCCATTATTATTGCATTGCCATCTATCTCATTTCTTAGGTCTAGTAGTAAGTGTTTCATGATTTTGGGAACTCCAGTGTTATGTGCATATATATTTGCATATGTGATGTTTTCCTGTTGGACTAGTCCTTTTATTATTAAATAATGTCCCTCTTTGACTTTTTTAACTGTTGTAGCTTTAATCCTTGTCCACCCCTTTACCTTAAGTTTATGTGAGTCCTTATGTGTCAAATGATTCTCTTGAAGAGAGCAGATACTTGGTTGGTGAGTTCTTACCTATTCTGCCATTCTATATATTTTAAGTGGAGCATTTAGGCCATTTACATTCATCATTAGTATGGAGACGTGAGGTACTGTTCTATTCATTGTGCTGTTTGTTGCCTGAATACCTTGCTTTTTTGTGTATTATTGTTTTATAGGTCCTGTGAGATTTATGCTTTAAGGAGATTCCATTTTGTTGTGTTTTGAGGATTTGTTTCAAGATTTAGAGCTTCTTTTAGCAGTTCTTGTAATGCTGGCTTGGTAGTGGCAAATTCTCTCAGCATTTGTTTGTCTGAAAAAGACTGTACCTTTCCTTCATTTATGAAGCTTAGTTTTGCTGCATACAGAATTCTTGGCTGAAAACGGTTTTGTTTAAGGAGGCTAAAGATAGGCCCCTAATCCCTTCTAGCTTGTATGATTTCGGCTGAGAAATCTGCTTTAATCTGATAGGTTTTCCTTTATAGGTTACCTGATGCTCTTGCCTCACAACTCTTAAGATTATTTTCTTTGTCCTGACTTGAAATAGCCTGATGATTATGTGCCTAGGTGATGATCTTTTTGTGATGAATTTTCCAGGTGTTTTTTGAACTTGTTGTATTTGAATGTCTAGATCTTTAACAAGTCCAGGGAGGTTTTCCTTGATTATTGCCTCAAATATGTTTTCCAGACTTTTAGATTTCACTTCTTCAGAAACACGAATTGTTCTTAGGTTTGGTTATTTAACATAACCCCAAACTTCTTGGAGGCTTTGTTCATTTTTTAAATTCTTTATTCTTTGTCTTTGTCAGATTGGTTTACTTTGAGAACCCTGTCTTCAATCTCTGAAGTCCTTTCTTCTACTTGTTTGATTCTATTTCTGAGACTTTCCAGTGCATTTTGCATTTCTCTACATGTGTTCTTGATTTCCAGAAGTTCTGATTGTTTTTTTTATTTATGCTCTCTGTTTCACTGGAGATTTTCCATTCCTATTCTCTCTTTTTTTATTTTTTTAAGCTGGACTTCACCTTTCTCTGGTGCCTCCTTGATTACTTAATAATTGACCTGCTGAATCCTTCTTCTGGCAATTCACAGATTTTGTCTTCATTTGGATCTATTAGATGGTTAGCTAGTGTGATCTTTTGGGGGTATTAGAGAACCTTGTTTTGTCATATTGCCAGAATTACCATATTTTCTGATTCCTTCTCATTTGGGTGGAGTGTGTCAGAGGGAAGATATGGGACTCAAGGGCTGCTGTTCAGATTATTTTGTCCCATGGGGTACTCCCTTGATGTGGTGCTCTCCCCTTTCCCCTAGGGATGGGGCTTCTTGAGAACCAACTGCAGTGATTGTTATTTCTCTTCGTAATCTAGCCACCCAGCAGAGCTACCAGGTTCTGGGCTGGTACTGGGGAGTGTCTGCAAAGACACTTGTGATCCATCTTCAGGTCTCTCAACCGTGGACATGAGCACCTACTCCAGTGGAGGCAGCAGGGGAGTGAAGTGAACTCTGTGAGGGTCCTCAGTTGTATTTTTGTTAAGTGTGCTGGTGTTTTGTATTGGTTGGCCTCCAGCCAAGAGGTGTCGCTTTCAAGAGTGCATCAGCTGTGATTGTGTGGAGAGGATGAGGTGATGGGCGGGGCTATAGAGCTCCCAAGACATTATGTCCTTTGTCTTCAGAGTTCTTGGCTGTCCCACAGAGCCTGCAGCATCAGTCCACTTCCTTCAAAAGGTCTTTGGATTCTTTTGGCTTTCTTGGTATGTTTCTCCAATAGTTCTTGGAACAAGAGTTCACGAGTGGTTCTCCACATGCTACTCTGTCCATCCAAGTGGAAGCTGCAAGTTAGTCCTGCCTCCTATCCACCATTTTTCCCAACTAGGTGACTTTAAGTAATCTACACTCTTCCAATGCCTCAGTTTCTTCCTTAGTAAAATACGTATTTTTGTGTATTCCTCTAGAGTTACTATAAAGACTATAGGAGTAAGTGCATGCTACGTGTCAATCACTCTGTGTGCTTAGCATCAAAGAGTTAGTGTCATTCATTTAGTCACTCATTCATATGTGCCAGGTGCCTTCTTATCAGGTAACACCATGGAGGCAGGGACATGGTTCCTTTTACTTAATAATGTATCCAGAACACCTAAACCAGTGCCTAGCGTGTAGTTGGTATTCAATAAATATTTGTTTAATAAATTATCTTGTATACCTCAACAAAATGAAGGCTATACACGACAAACCCATAGTCAACATCATACTGAACAAGGAAAAGTGTAAAGCTTTCCTCTAATATCTGGAACCAGACAAGGATGCCCACTTTCACCATTGTTATTCAACTTAGTACTAAATGTCCTAGACAGAACAATTATGCAAGAGAAAAAAAATTAAAGGGCATACAAATTGAAAAGGAAGAATCAGATTTTCTCTGCTTGCAGACATGATCTTATATATAGAAAACCCTAAAAGCTCCACACAAAAACTCTTAGGAGTGATAAATGAATTCAGTAAAGTTGCAGGTAAAAACTGACATACAAATGTAATAGCATTTCTATACACCAACAAAAAACTAGTGGGAAAAGAAATTAAGAAAACAATTTCATTTACAATAGCTACAAAATAATACATATAGATAAATTTAAACCAAGGAGGTGAAAGATCTCTACAAGGGAAATTATAAAACAGGAATGAAAGAAAATGAAGAAGACACAGAAAATTGGAAAGTTATCTCATGTTCATGGATTAGAAGAAGTAATATTGTGAAAATGACCATACTACAAAAAGTGACCTAAAATGGAATCCTTATCAAAATACTAACGACATTCATCACAGAAATAGAAAAAAAAATCCTGAAATTTTTATGAAACTACAAAAGATGCAGAATAACCAAAGCAATCCTGAGCAAAAAGAACAAGGTTGGAGGTATCACACTACCAGACTTCAAAATATACCGTAAAACTATAGAAGCCAAAATAGTATGGTATTGACATAAAAACACATAGACCAATGGAACAGCACAGAGAATCTAGAAATAAATCCACATATCTACAACCAACGGACTTTTGGCAAAGGTACCAATAACATTTACTGGGGAAAAGGACAGTCTCTTTAATGAATGGTGCCAGAAAAAACTGAATATTTTAATGCAGAAAATGAACCTAGACACCTATCTCTCATTATATAAAAAACAACTTAAAAGGGATTAAGGATTTAAATGTAATACCTGAATCTATGAAACCTCTGGAAGAAAATACAGGGGAAATTGTTCAGGACATTGGTCTGAACAACAATTTTTATGGAGAGGACCTCAAAAGCACAGACAACGAAAACAAAAATAGAAAAAATGGGGCCGGGCACGGTGGCTCATGCTTGTAATCCCAGCACTTTGGGAGGCCAAGGCAGGTGGATCACCTGAGGTCAGGAGTTTGAGACTAGCCTGGCCAACATGGTGAATCCCCATCTCTACTAAAAATACAAAAATTAGCCGGGCGTGGTGGCAAGTTGCTGTAGTCCCAGCTACTTGGGAGGCTGAGGCAGGAGAATCACTTGAACCCCGGAGATGGAGGTTACAGTGAGCCTAGATCACACCGCTGCACTCCAGCCTGGGCAGCAGAGCGAGACTCCATCTCAGAAATCAAAAAAGAAAAATAGGATTATGTCAACCTAAACACCTTCTGCACATCAAAGGAAGCAATCAACAGAGTGAATAAACAACCCTCAGAATGGGAGAAAATATTCGCAAATTATTCAACTGGCAAGGGATTACTATTCAGAACATAAAAGTAACTCAAGCAACTCAACAGCAAAAAACAAGCAAATAATCTGATTTAAAAATGGGCAAATGAACTTAATACACATTTGTCAAAAGAAGTCATACAAATGGCAAGCGTATGTGGAAAAAAATGTTCATCATCACTAATCATGAGGGAAATGTAAATCAAAACCACAATGACATATCATCTCACCCCAGTTAGAATGGCTATTATCAAAAAGACAAAGATAACAAATGCTGGCAAGGGTGTGGAGAAAAGGGAACTCTTGCATGCTGTAGGTGGGAATGTAAATTAGCATAGCCATTATGGAAAACAGTATGGAGGGTCCTAAAAAAATAGAAATATAATGAACTATCATACTACCCAACAATCCCACTTCTAGGTATATATCCAAAGTAAAAGAAATCAATATGCAGAAGAAGTATCTGCACTCTCACGTTTATTGCAGCACTATTCATAATAGCCAAGATATGGAATCACCTTAGGTGTCCACAAATAGATGAATGGATACAGAAAACGTGGTATATGTACATGATAGAGTACTGTTTAGCCATAAAAAAGAATGAAATTCTGTCATTCATGGCAACATGGATGAGCTTGGTGAACATTATGTTAGATAAAACAAGCCAGGCACAGAAAAGAAAATATCTCATATTCTTACTCATGTGTAAGAGCTAAAAATTTGATCTCATAGAAGTAGAGAATAAAACGTGGTTACTAATGGTGGGGAAAAGTGGCAGGGAAAATAAGCATGGAGGGAGGATAGCCAAAGCTTGGTTAACAGGTATAAAAATACATCTGCCTAGGAGAAAAAAGTCCTATGTAGATGTGGTATAGAAAAAATTCTGTACCACTATAGAATTACTTTAGTTAACAACACTTTATTGTGTATTTTCACATACCTAGAAGAGCAGATTTTGAATGTTTCCAACACAAAGAAATGATAAACATTTGAGATGATGCTTATGCTAATTACTCTGATTTTTATCATTACACATTGCATACATGTATCAAAATATCACACAGTACTTCGTAAATACATACAACTATTATGGATCAATTAAACATAATAAAAATTTAAAAGAGCAAAATAAACCCAAGGCAAGTGGAAATAATGAAATAAACAGTGGAAATCAATGACACTGAAAACAGGAAAGCAATAGAGAAAATCAATAAAAGGATAAGCTGATTCTTCAAAAATATTTAAGAAAGTTGATCAAGCTCTAGCAAGACTGGCAAACATAAAATGAAAGAAGAACAAATAATGAAAACCAGGAATGAAACAGAGGCTACCAATACAGATTCTGCAACCATTGAAAAGATAAGGAGAATATTGTGAACACATTTTTACTCATAATTTTGACAGCTTAAAAGACATGGACCAATTCCTCAAAAATCACAAACTACCAAAATTCAACCAAGGAAAAAATAAGCACTCCTATATCTGTTAAATAAATTAAATTCACAGTAGCTCCTGAAAATTAAATCGGGTTCAGATGGTTTCATGAGAGAATTCTATCAAATGTTTAAGGAAGAATTAGCACCAGTTTTACACAATTTCCTCTGGAAAATGGAAGAGAAGTGCATACTTTTAAATTCATTTTATGAAACTTGTATTATCCTGATAACAAAAGCAGATGAAGACAGTATGATAAAAGAAAGACCAACATAGCTCTTGAATATAGATACAAAAATCTAAACAAAAATATTCTTAGGTTGGAAAACCACAATTACTTTTGCTCCAACCTACTATCGAGTAGAATCCACCAGTGTGCAAAAAGAATTACATACCACAACAAATTGGGATTCACTGTAGACATGCAATGCTAGTTCAGTATTTTTAAAGCAGTCGATGTAATCTACCATGTTCAACAAGCTAAAGAAAAAATCCTGTTGTTATCAATTGATGCAGAAAGAGCATTTCTGCATCTAACATCTGTGGTAAACATTCATGATAAAAACTCTCAGGCAACTAGAAATAGAGGGTAACTTTTTCAATTTATAAGGAACATCATGTGGTGACAGACTGAATGCCTTCCCCCTAAGACTGGGCGTGAGGTAAGGATTTTTGCTTTTACTACTTTTATTTAGTAAACTACTGGAAGTTCTAGCCACTGCAGTAAGTCAAGAGAAAAATAAGGCATATAAATTAGAAAAAAGAAAATAAAACTGTCTCTATTTTCAGACGGCATAGTTGTTTACATTAAAAAATAACAAAGAATTTATTAAAATTAAAATATCCTGGAACTAAGAAGTATGTATGTGTGTATGTATACAGTTGTGACAGCAAGGTTGTGGTCTACAACATTCATGCATAAAGATCAACTTAGAACTGTGACAACAACGTTACAGTTTACAGCATTAACATCTAAAGATCAATCATACTTCTATATACTAACAACAAACATGCAGGAAGCAACAATTTAAAAATCCTGTTTACAGTCATTCCATAGATAATAAACTACCTAGATATAAATGTAACAAAAACATTTACACTACTTATATGCCAAAAATTATAAAATGCTGATTACAGAAATCAAAGAAGACCTAAATAAGTGTGGTACCACACTTTGTTAATAGATTCAACATAGTAAAGATAACAATTCTCCTCCAAGTGATTTAATGCAGTTGCTATCAAAGTCCAAGAAAAGTTTTTTGCAGACATGGACAAACTTATTTTAAAATTAATGTGAAATGTCATAGGGTCTATAATAGCTAAATGATTTTGAAAAAGAAAAATAAAGCAGAAGGAGTCAGCCTACTCAATGTTAAGTGTTATTATGTAACTACAGTAATCAAGACAATGTGGTATTAGCATACGAACAGACACATAGATCAATGGAACAGAATTTGAACCACACAAATATGCCCAACTGCAAAATTTCAAAAGCAATATCATGAAGGAAGGATAGCTTCTTCAACAAATAGTAATTGGATGACTGTAAGCAGAAGAATGAACCATACCCAAACCTCATGCCTTATGTATTTTGAAAAAACTCAGCTGGGCGCGGTGGCTCACGCCTGTAATCCCAGCACTTTAGGAGGCCGAGGCGGATGGATCACCTGAGGTCAATCATTCAAGACCAGCCTGGGCAACATGGTGAAACCCTGTCTCTACTAAAAATACAAAAATTAGCTGGGCATGGTAACAGACGCCTGGAATCCCAGCTACTCAGGAGGCTGAGGCAGGAGAATCGCTTGAACCCAGGAGGCGGAGGTTGTAGTGAACTGAAATCAAGCCATTGCACTCCAGTCTGGGTGACAAAAGCAAGACTCCATCTTAAACAAAAACAAAAACTCAAAATGGATCATGGATTGAAGTGTGAAGTGTAAAACTATAAAATTTTGAGAAAAAAATATCATAGGAGAAAATAAATAGAACCAGTCACATAGCCAACAAAGTAGCAAAACGGGCTGGGAAATTTGCAGGGTATTTTAAAACTTTCTATTAAATAAAGGAGATAAAATGAAAATACAAATTTTATTTTAAAAATGTAACATTAGTAGAAAAAGTGAAGAGTGAAGAGCTAAGTGAAGAGTCTTCAGACTTGCTTCAGACCAAAAGCATGTTTCGTAAAGGTAAAAATTCATAAACTGGACCTCATTAAAATTGAAGATTTATGCTCGGCAGAAGACTCTGTGAAGAGGATTAAAAAACGAGCTACAGAGTAGAAGAAAATATTTGCAAACCACATATTTGACAAAGGACTTGTATCTAGACGATATAATGAGTTATCAAATCTTAACAGTAAATTTTTTTAATCCAATTAAAAATGAGCAAAAGACATGAGCAGACGTTTCACAGAAGAGGACATACAAATAAACACATGATAAAGTTTTCATCTTCCTACGCCATTAGTGAAATGCAAATTAAAATGCAAGTTATCCATTAGGGAAATGCAAATGAGATGTGACCACACACCTGTCAGAATGGCTAGCTTAAAAATACTGATAACATCAAGTGAAACAAACAGATCTGTATGTATCTTGGATAAATTCTACAAGAATTTCTTTAAGAGGGAAGATAAGCCACAAAACAGTAACAATAATATTCAGCAATGCTCACTGAGTATTTAATTATATGTCAAACACTGGTTCAAGTAATTAATATGCATAAACTCAATATTATCTAAAACCATATGTTATGTTTATCTGTTTCACAATTTTATATGATTTATGGATGCATATATTGTAGTAAAAGTAAAAAGAAATAAGGAATATCTCAACATCAAGTACTAATTGTTAATACTTCTGGAAAGAGTAGATGAAGGAAGGAATGGATGGAGTAAGCCAAATCTTGAGTGTTTTCTTTTTCTTTTCTTTCTTTTTTTTTTTTTTTTTTTTTTGAGACGGAGTCGCCCAGACTGCAGTTTCCATTTCCCCTGAGACTCCAGCACCCAGGCTGGAGTGCAGTGGTGTGATCTCAGCTCACTGCAACCTGTGCCTCCTGGGTTCAAGCTGTTCTCCTGCCTCAGCCTCCTGAGTAACTGGAATGACAGGTGCATGCCACCACGCCCAGCTAATTTTTGTATTTTTAGTAAAGGTGGGGTTTTGCCCTCTTGGCCAAGCTGATCTCGAATTCCTGACCTCAGTTGATCTGCCCGCCTCGACCTCCCAAAGTGCTGGGACTATAGGTGTGAGCCAACGGGCCCGGCTGACATTAATAAGGCAAAATGTAATGTCTGCTTAGTTTTGATGGAGAATATATATGTGTCTGTTATGCTACTTTCTGTATAAATATATTTATATATTTTTCAAGTTATACATATATAACTTGAAAAAAAATTTGTAAGGAGGACTTTAGGCTTAACCACTGAAGCAACACTCAGTGGACACTCCTGCCCTGGACCAGGCCCTGAGTGGATACTGGAGGATTCCAGGGAGGTCAGACAAGGTGCCATCTGCAAAGAGCTCCTATTCTTGTTTGGGAGGCTTCTTGGAGAAGGTGACAAGTGATTTCCTTATTTGAAGGATAAACAAAGAGTTAAGAGTTATTGACTTAAAAATCTATTGATGAGCTTCTGTGTTCATTGGGCATTCATCTGAGTGTTTTGGATAGAACTGTGAAAAATGTAGCTCGGCACTTCTCAAAGTGCTGTCCCCATACCAACGGGATCAACATCACCTGAAGATCTGTATGTATAGAATTGCCAAATTTCAGGTTTTATCCCAGGCCTACCAAGTCAGCAACTCTGAGGTGGGGCCAGCAATCTGTGTTTTCACAAGGCCCCCAGGTGTTTCTGAATGCCTGCTGAAGTTTGAGAACCACTGGTAGAGAAAGCCTTGGCTCTCAGGACTTGCATTTGTGTGTACTTGTGCACATGCATGTGTGTGTGTGTGCACATGTGCACGTGTGCGCACACTTGTGTAAATGCATTCACATGTGTGTGTGCTTGTGTGAATGCATGCACGTGTGTATGTGTGTGTAGGGGGAAAGGGCAGACAGGACACAACGAAACAGGTGAGTAAATGAGATTATTTTACATAGGGATAAATGTTATGAAGAAAGGTTTAAAAGGGCTTAGAGAAAATTGTAGGATGTCAGAAAGAAGTAGGGCTTCTAAAAATAGGCCATGAAAGAAGGCCTGCCTGGGGAGTTGTCTTAGGAACTAAGACTCAATGATGAGAAGGAGTGATAGGAAGGTGGAGCAGGGATAAGAACTGCAGGCAAAGAGACCAGCACGTGCGAAGATCTCAACCCTGGAACAGAAAGAAGAATGAAAGTCAAAATAAATAGATTAAGAAAACAAAGTCAGGAGCAAGATAAAATGAGATTGGAGAGTGCTGATCACACAGAGCTTCGTAGGCTGTTAAGGGATCCTGAATTTATTCCAGGTATATTGGGACATCACTGCAGTGATTTAAATGGTGAATTGGCTGGGCCCAGAATCACAGGGTAGGTACTTTCAGACAAAGGAACAGCATAAGAAAAGGTACAAAGGTATGAGAGAGAGAGCATATTTGACTAACTCCAAGTCCTTCAGGATGACCATAGCAGAGTTCATCCTGAAGAAGGATGCAGTAGGCTGGATTCATGGGAAAGCTCTTGAGAATAATAAAAATAGTGAAGATTTTTTTTTTGTTTTTGTTTTTGTTTTTTTTTTTTTTTTGAGATGGAGTCTCGCTCTGTCACCCATGCTGGAACGCAGTGGCGTGATCTCTGCTCACTGCAAGCTCTGCCCCCCGAGTTCACGCCATTCTCCTGCCTCAGCCTCCCGAGTAGCTGGGACTACAGGCACCCGCCACCATGCCCGGCTAATATTTGTTTATTTATTTATTTTTGTATTTTTAGTAGAGATGGGGTTTCACCATGTTCACCAGGATGGTCTTGATCTCCTGACCTCGTGATCCGCCCACCTTGGCCTCCCAAAGTGCTGGGATTACAGGCGTGAGCCACCGCACCTGGCCAAAAATAGCAAGTATTTTTCAAGCACTCATTATGTGTCAGTTTTCCAGTCCCTTGACTCATAATAACTCATGAAATCTTTGCAGCACCAGGACGTAAACACCACGATAATCCCTGTATGACTAATGAGGATGTGGGGCCCAGAACCTAGGACTTTGCCTCCAGAGCCTGTACACTTCAATAGGGTTTGTGTATTCGGCTGAATGGGGCTCATCACTGCTTACCAATGAAGCAATAATGACTCAGCTGCTCTCCTGCCTAAAGCAAAAGCCCTCCGACTAATCGGATATGTAGCCGCCAGAGCAGCTGTTCCAAAACTCAGATCTGACCAGGACTTTCTCCTGTTTCCAACTCCTCGGTAGCTTCCCCTTGTGCAAGAATAAAGTCCAAACTTCTCATCATGACGTACAAAGCCCTTCTTGAAGGGTCTCCTCCTCACTCCCATCTTACCCCTCTCCAGCACTCACCCCAGCCATCCAGAGCTTGAACCCATGCTCACCACTCCTCTCAGCCTTTGTTCGTGCTGTTCCTTATTTCTGGACCATTGTCCCTGCTCTCTGCTCTTCTCTGGTTGTAGCAACCAGGGCTCAGCTTCAAGGAAGAGAATACAGTCTAGTTAGTTCAGAGAGAGGATTTGTTACAGGGTATGAAATGTCTTCTCAGAATCCCCGGGAGGCAGAAGAGCTGACTCTGGGCTGAAACTCAGAGCTCTGCCCCAGGTCACAGGGAGAACTGACCTGCAGAGGATGTGGCTGCCCCTGCTGCAATTGAGAAGCTGCCTCCCAGAATGAGACCTCAGACCTCGCCCCACTTTGCTGAGTCTTATGTGGATGCAACTTACTGAGAATCCTAAATCATGAAGGAACTCTAGCTGCGTGGAATCTGGGAAATGAGCTTGGCAGATTTCTAGCCGTTGCAGTTACAGGAAAGCACTCTTGCAGGAGGGTGGAACAGACGTTGATGAGCCAATTCAAGTCTCCACTCTACCTAGACATCTCTTCCCCTTCAGAATCCCTCCCCTTTTTTGATAGGTCCCTCCCCTATGTGTTTCTATGCTACCTTGTCCTTCCCCTTCTAGAGTACAGTGAGCACCTTGAGTACAGCGACCACATCTGGTTGATGAATGATTCCCCCTCCCATGATAGGGCCTGGTACATAGCAGGTGTTCAGCAAACATTCAGGCATACTCACCTGCAGAACGCCTCTGCAGTTAACGTTTTCCCGGTCCAGTGCCTCTTGATTTTTATTACTAAGGCTGCATGGACTGTATTAGATTGAACCATATGAAATTGTTACTTCTGTAGTCAAAACTGGGTAAACACTGGCAATTTCACATGACTCAACCCTGTATATATCTATCAATACTTTTTCAGCTATTGTTTATATGGAAAAAATTAGATTTACAGTCCTGAAACTCAATATAACATTTTTAACAATGTGATATCAGGGCAAGTCTCAAGTTACATTTCAGATACAGCTAGTGAAATGTCAGCACCAAGTGTAGTCAGTTTGAAAACTCACATTAAGTCTCTATCGCCACAGGGATGTGGGTCTTAGACACTGCTGAGGGTAAACAAGACCCTGTTACTGCAAAAACCCAAAACTAAAACATCATTCACTATATTTAGTGTTTGATCATGAGGATGGAATGGAAACACTTGACATATTAGCAGATGGATCTCCTATCTATTTTGTTGTGTTTACCATGTGTTTTAAGAAATTGGTTGAGAAATTTGGTTTGAAGAGTGATGCATTGTAATTTTTCCCACTTAAAATAATGGGAAATATATTTTCAGTGTCTTCAAACAGAATGACTGGTTTTTAGGAACAGATTGATTATGTTCAACAGACGATGCATGTGTCCTGAATGCTGAAAAGTTCATCACTGTAGACTCAGAAGGGTGTGCACTGTATAGCTGAAGGGAAGGGTCTTTGAGAGAGTACAAAAGGGCTTTGAAGATGTGGTTGGCAAAAGGATTTCAGAGGGAGGGGGTTGGAGCAAAGCTGAGTGCGACACTAGGCAAGTTACTCAGCTTCTCTGAACCTCAGTTCTGTCACCTCTAAAATGGCCATAATAATGCCTGCACCAAAGCATTGGAAGATTAAGTGAGATCTCCAATGTAAAAAGCTCACATAGAGCCAGGAGCCTCCGTCAATGGTATTATAAAAAGCACTTAGGACCATGGCTAGTACATAGGAAGCACTCAGCGTATGTGAGTTATCATTATTCCTTCTCCATTCTTTCATTCAATGCCCTTTGTAAGAGAATGCAAGTTATAAATTTCTTTTGGAATTTGGCCCAAGAACAGCAGTTTGGCTTCATCTTATTTAATCAAGTGGTGAGAGCTGCATTGGTCATTCCACATTGCCCTTTGCTTTCTTTCCACTGCTAAGGGAGCTGGAGCTACTGTTTCAGGCTCACCGTCCCCGCGAACAGTATGTATGCCTCTCCTTTGTTGTGCGTTTTTCCCACTATCTCCTCTGTCAAAAGCCCCTGGTGCCTGTTTCAAAGCCCCTCCATGGAGTGGGATGAGGGCAACGTGGACCTGTAGCCTGCCTTCGCCTCATCACACGATCGCTCCTGCCCCAAACTGCCTCTGCCTGGAAGCGCTGGATGGCTTTGAGAGGTTCCTATCTTGTTGCCTTGGTATACGGGAGGCGGTTGGAAGCTAACCAGCTTCCTTTGGCTTCCTGGGAAGGAGATAGGAGGTGAGAATCAGTCCAGTGTGAAGAACGATGAGAGCCATCATGTTTGAGTGGCTTTAAGACTCTTGTACCTCAAGTCAAATTTAGAAAAAGGGGGGGGGGGGGGGGGGGGGGTTGGCAGTGGCTCATACCTGTAATCCCAGCACTTTGGGAGGCCAAGGCAAGAGGATTGCTTGAGGACAGGAGTTCAAGACTAGCCGGGGCAATACAGCAAGACCTTGTCTATAAAATAAATAATAAAAACCTTATCATTGTGAATGTTATTAAAGACATGTATCAAGCACAAGTCAGGCTTGATAAGCTCTTTTTCCCTTGTACAATTTGAGCTGTCAGAAAGCCCAGCGCTCCATGGTTGGATTTCTGTAGCCTGTGAGGCTATTCTTAGCTCCTCTCTTGCTGGCTGTTACATTTTTAAGAATCGCTAGAGGTGAGCATAGTGGGTGAGACCTCCCCTCCATCTGCTCCCCTCAGAGGTCAGATGGAATGGAAAGTGGCCTGAGGCGATACTCAGCTCATTGCTCCTGCAGATGCCACCCAGTAAAAACATAGGAGATGAGTGTTGTAGACATGTGGCTTTTCCTGGCTGCAGAGATTTTCTGAATCCCACAGAATCATCTCTGGGCACCCAGTGACTTTTGCCTCAGGAAGAAGTGAAGAAAGGTGCCTGTTTCAAATAGTTCAAGTGGCATCGTGCTGCCTGGAGATTAAAAAAGTTTAGGGTTTCCTCTAGACTCTTCCTTTCCCTTTCCACCTCCCCTACCTTTAACAACTGTGCAAGGTTTGTGGATGCTCCACTGTCGGCCAGGCCCTGGGCAAGGTGAGATGGAGAGTCAGTCACTCATCAGGTAAAAGGAGGAGCTGAACCAAGCTGTTCCAACTCCAGATTTCCCCCAGCAACTGGCACTACCTCCCTCATATGTGTCCACGTGTATTTCATGTGTTATTAGCACGGCTGACCTTTAGTTTGTAAGCAGCCTCCGAGGCTGCTGATGACATGCTTTCCAAGAAAACTGACCTAGGGACCTTGGACCAGTTAACCTCTCTTGGACTTGGTTTCCTCCATTGGGCAATTGAGGGTGATAATGCCCACTTCCCATGGTTAGATGGGACAAGTGTTAAGGGATGAGCAGGGGGTCTATGAAGAAAACCTCTCCTCCCTTCTCGATTTTAGGACTAATAGAGAGACAGGAGTCTGACGGGTGGAGGTGTAAGTATCCAATTCATGCTAACAGTCAAACAGAGAAACCCACTTTAGATCAGGAGCCAAAACGGCTTGCTAACTCTTGCTAACGGCTTGCTAACATAGTTCTGAAATGGAATCACCTCCGAGGCACAGGAAACGGTGGTCACCTGCAAGTCCCCCTCCACTAGCCAGGCCCTGGCTGTTGGAGAGAGCAGACAGGAGTATAAGCCCTCTGTGGGCAGGTCCTGAAGCAGAAGGGGAGCCCGAGGGGGCTGTGGTGAGCACGGCTGCTGCTTCTGGACTCACCCATCAGATCTATCACTTCTGCACCCTGCAAGGGAGGGAGAAGGCTATGGAGAGAGACCAGTGAGTCACTCAGGCTAGTGGGAGTTCCTGGTCTCTGTGACAAGAAGAGGCCAGAGAAAAAGCAGGTTCCTGTAAGCAGTGACATAAACAGCAGGGCCTAGCACCCTTCCTTTGCCATCAATCCTCTACCCTCTGTCTTTTTTCTGTACAATGCCCCACTTTTGTGTAGACATCATTGACTGACCCAGTGTGCCCCACAGGATGTGGGTGCTTCGGGTGTTTGTGGCCCATTCATTCCGGAGTGTGTGGGATGCTCCTGGCTATGTGCTAAATGCAGGGGATGGTGCTGAATTAGCTAGGTCCCTGCACTCAGAGTTCACTGGCTGGTGGGGAAAAGAGACCAGGAGAGTGATGGTGACTTGGCTGCAAGGAAAGTGCTATAGAGCATCAAGCACAGAGTCTGGGTTCTGGACATGGACTATCTTGGCTGAGTCCCAGCTCTGCCATTCCCTGGCTGTCATCTTGGACATGTTACTTAATCTCTCTGAACCTCAAGGTCTTGAGCTATCCAAGGTAGTTTGTAATAACTCCTACCTCAAAGGATTGTTGGGAGCATTAAATGAGTGCATATACATAAAGCATTTAGGCTGGGCATGGTGGCTCACACCTGTAAAACCAGCACTTTGGGAGGCCAAGGCAGGCAGATCACTTGACGTAAGGAGTTCAAGACCAGTCTGGCCAACATGGTGAAACATTGTCACTATTAAAAATATGAAAACTGGCTGGGCGCAGTGGCTCAAGCCTGTAATCCCAGCACTTTGGGAGGCCGAGATGGGCGGATCACGAGGTCAGGAGATCAAGACCATCCTGGCTAACATGGTGAAACCCTGTCTCTACTAAAAAATACAAAAAACTAGCCGGGCGAGGTGGCGGGTGCCTGTAGTCCCAGCTACTGGGGAGGCTGAGGCAGGAGAATGGCATAAACC